>NC_041223.1:63409929-63410381 GCF_002837175.3 Physeter macrocephalus
TGTCTTCTTTGGAGAAATGTCTATTTAGGTCTTCTGCCCATTTTTTTGATTGGGTTGTTTGTTTTTTTAATACTGAGCTGCATGAGCTGTTTATATATTTTGGAGATTAATCCTTTGTCCATTGATTCGTTTGCAAATATTTTCTCCCCTTTTGAGGGTTGCCTTTTCATCTCATCTTGTTTGTAGCTTCCTTTGCTTTGCAAAAGCTTTTAAGTTTCATTAGGTCCCATTTGTTTATTTTTGTTTCTATTTCCATTACTCTAGGAGGTGTATCAAAAAAGATCTTGCTGTGATTTATGTCAAAGAGTGTTCTTCCTATGTTTATCTCTAAGAGTTTTATAGTGTCCAGTCTTACACTTAGGTCTCTAATTCATTTTGAGTTTATTTTTGTGTATGGTGTTAGGGAGTGTTCTAATTTCATTCTTTTACATGTAGCTGTCCAGTTTTCCGAG
>NC_041223.1:63411030-63411747 GCF_002837175.3 Physeter macrocephalus
GTCTTTTGTCTCCTTAGGTAGGTTTATTCCTAGGTATTTTATTCTTTTTGTTGCAATGGTGAATGGGAGTGTTTCCTTAATTTCTCTTTCTGATTTTTTGTTGTTAGTGTATATGAATGCAAGAGATTTCTGTGCATTAATTTTGTATCCTGAAACTTTACCAAATTCATTGATTAGTTCTAGTAGGTTTCTGATAGCATTTTTAGGACTCTCTATGTATAGTATCATGTCATCTGCAAACAGTGACAGTTTTACTTCTTCTTTTCTGATTTGGATTCCTTTTATTTCTTTTTCTTCTTTGATTGCTGTGGCAAAGCTTCCAAAACTATATTGAATAATAGTGGTGAGAGTTTAACACTTGTCTTGTTCCTGATCTTAGAGGAAACGGTTTCAGTTTTTCACCATTGAGAATGATGTTGGCTGTGGGTTTGTCATATATGGCTTTTATTATGTTGAGGTAGGTTCCCTCTATGCCCACTTTATGGAGAGTTTTTTTTTATCACAAATGGGTGTTGAATCTTGTCAAAAGCATTTTCTGCATATACTGAGATTATCATATGGTTTTTATCCTTCAATTTGTTAATATGGTGTAACACACGGATTGATTTGCAAATATTGAAGAATCCTTGCATTACTGGGATAAATCCCACTTGATCATGGTGTATAATCCTTTTAATGTGTTGTTGGATTCTGTTTGCTAGTATTTTGTTGAGGACT
>NC_041223.1:63412435-63414066 GCF_002837175.3 Physeter macrocephalus
TGAATGGAAGTTTTTTTTTTTTTTTTTTTTTTTTTTTTGCAGTACGCAGGCCTCTCACTCTTGTGGTCTCTCCCGTTGCAGAGCACAGGCTCCGGACGCGCAGGCTCAGCAGCCATGGCTCATGGGCCTAGCCACTCCGCGGCATGTGGGATCTTCCCGGACCGGGGCACGAACCCATGTCCCCTGCATCGGCAGGCGGACTCTCAACCACTGTGCCACCAGGGAAGCCCTCTTTAGTTGATTTCTAATCTCATAGCATTGTGGTCGGAAAAGACACTTGATATTATTTAAATTGTCTTAAATTTACCAAGGCTTGATTTGTGACCCACGATGTGATCTATCCTGGAGAATGTTCTGTGTGCACTTGAGAAGAAAGTGTAATCTGCTGTTTTTGGATGGAATGTCCTATAAATATCAATTAAATCTATCTGGTCTATTGTGTCATTTAAAGCTTGTGTTTCCTTATTAATTTTCTGTCTGGATGATCTGTCCATTGGTGTAAGTGAGGTGTTAAACTCCCAAACTATTATTGTTACTGTTAATTTCCTCTTTTATAGCTGTTAGCGGTTGTCTTATGTATTGAGGTGTTCCTATGCTGGGTGCATATATATTTATAATTGTTATATCTTCTTCCTGGATTGATCCCTAGATCATTATGTAGTGTCTTTCCTTGTCTCTTGTAATATTTTTTATTTTAATGTCTATTTTATCTGATATGAGTATTGCTACTTCAGGTTTCTTTTGATTTCCATTTGCATGGAATATCTTTTTCCATCCCCTCACTTTCAGTTTGTATGTGTCCCTAGGTCTGAAGTGGGTCTCTTGTAGACAGCATATATATGGGTCTTGTTTCTGTATCCATTCAGCGAGCCTGTGTCTTTTGGTTGGAACATTTAATCCATTTATGTTTAAGGTAATTATCAATATGTATGTTCCTATTACCATTTTCTTAATTGTTATGGTTTGTTTTTTTAGGTCCTTTTCTTCTGTTGTGTTTCCCACTTGGAGAAGTTCCTTTAGCATTTGTTGTAGAGCTGGTTTGGTGGTGCTGAATTCTCTTAGCTTCTGCTTTTCTGTAAAACTTTTGATTTCTCTGTCGAATCTGAATGAGATCCTTGCCGCGTAGAGTAATCTTGGTTGTAGGTTCTTAACTTTCATCACTTTAAATATATCATGTCACTCCCTTCTGGCATGTAGAGTTTCTGCTGAGAAATCAGCTGTTAACCTTATGGGAGTTCCCTTGTATGTTATTTGTCATTTTTCCCTTGTTGCTTTCAAAAACTTTTCTTTGTCTTTAAATTTTGTCAATTTGATTACTATGTGTCTCGCCATGTTTCTCCTTGGGTTTATCCTGTATGGAACTCTCTGCACTTCCTGGACTTGGATGTAAATTTCCTTTCCCATGTTAGGGAATTTTTGGCCTATAATCTCTTCAAATATTTTCTCGGGTCCTTTCTCTCTCTCTTCTCCTTCTAGGACCCCTATAATGCGAATATTGTTGCGTTTAATGTTGTCCCAGAGCTCTCTTAGGCTGTCTTCATTTCTTTTTTTTTTTGTTGTTGTTGTTTTTTGTTTTTTTTTGCGGTATGCGGGCCCCCCACCGTTCCGGCCTCTCCCATCGCAGAGCACAG
>NC_041223.1:63414139-63489433 GCF_002837175.3 Physeter macrocephalus
TGTTCATCTCTGTTTGTTTGTTCTTTAATTCTCCTAGGTCTTTGTTAAACTTTTCTTGTATATTCTCAATCTTTGCATCGGCAGGCGGACGCGCAACCACTGCGCCACCAGGGAAGCCCTGTCTTCATTTCTTTTAATTCTTTTTTCTTTATTCTGTTCTGCGGCAGTGAATTCCACCATTTTGTCTTCCAGGTCACTTATCCGTTCTTCTGCCTCAGTTATTCCTGCTATTGATTCCTTGTAGTGCATTTTTCATTTCAGTTATTGTATTGTTCATCTCTGTTTGTTTGTTCTTTAATTCTCCTAGGTCTTTGTTAAACTTTTCTTGTATATTCTCAATCTTTGCCTCCATTCTGTTTCCAAGGTCCTGGATCATCTTCACTATCATTATTCTGAATTCTTTTTCTGGAGGGTTGCCTATATCTACTTCATTTAGTTGTTTTTCTGGGGTTTTATCTTGTTCCTTCATCTGGTAACATAGTCCTCTGCCTTTTCATTTTGTCTGTTTTTCTGTGAATGTGGTTTTCCTTCCACAGGCTGCAGAATTGTAGTTCTTCTTGCTTCTGCTGTCTGCCCTCTGGTCCAAATTAGTCTTAATTTGGCTATATTTTGTAGACATTATGGTAATTTTAGAGAGAAAAAGATTGTTTCAATAGATATTAAATTCTAGTTTTGTTACTTGAGGTCTGTATTTACTAAGATTCACTTCCCAGATAGCTCCTTATTGTTATATTACTGTAAAGTTTAATTGAATTATTAGAAGAGCTCTACATTTGTTTCTGAAGGTTATCTCAGTAATCTATCTTTGGATGAAGATCAGATGCTGCATGACCTGCAATGAGAAGATTATGCATACTGGAAAAAAATATAATTTAAAGGACTACCTCCAACCTAGATGGAAGGACCCTTATCAGGTACTGCTGACTAGCTCACGCATAGTGAAACTGAAGGGAATTGACTCTTGGGTTAGTATTTCCCGGTTAGAAAGGGTCCCTGCACTGGACTGGTCTATAGAGAGGACTGCTGACTTCAAAATCACCTTTAAACAACACTCAAACTGACTAGTAACTACACCTACACCCGGATGAGAAGATCACAACATCAGAAGTAGGCATCTATCCCAAGATGCCAGACTTGACCCATATGATTATTTATAGTGTTTTCTTAATTTCTTGGACTTTTGTATATGAATAAAATGTTTTTGTTCTATCATGAGCACAATCTTGTGCAGAATTTAAACAAATTAATCCAGTTGTTGGGTTTATGGTCAATTACCTATATCCAGTACTTCTGGGTTACCTTGGTGGATTTCTCCACTCCAAAGCTCTAATTGGATGGCTCTTAGGAAATTATTCTAGAAGAAAGACGTTATAGTTTGCTTGGGCCACTATTGATATTACTAGATGGAACTCCCGTACTTGGGCCATCAGTCATACTTGCTTTGACTGTGGCCACAAATATGAATTTTCTTTAAAGTTACTCAAGCTCAATAAGAACAAAGATCTAGATTTTGGCCAAAGAATATAACCTGTCTCAGTTGTGGGGTGGATTTATATGGCTAACACCAGGCTACAGTCTTTTAAGTTTAAAGGCCTCCCTCATGTTGGGACAGTTAAACCATACTAAGGATAATCAGTCTAATATACTAGGAAATTGGGCTGGGTGCCTTATGAACAATGCCAATATATCATTTCCCTTAAAGATAAAGATTGGTATGGAACAGACTAAGTCAGACAACCTGGGGATACTGGGCTGCACCTAATGGAAGTTGGTGGCTTAAATATTTAGTTATAATCTTATTAATGCTACTAGCTATAATACTTGTATTCTTCCTATTTTACAGGATTTTGGTTTCTTGCATTACCAAATGATTAGCTGAGCCTCTAATAAAATGATACTAGGCAGCTTGAAACAATTGACCAAATGTATAGTTCTATATAAGATCAATGACTGTGATAGTGTAACTCTAGAGATAGGAAGAAGCAACAAGAGAGAATCTCATCCTGGACCATAACAGACTAGTAAGACAGGTGGTCCAGAGACCTTTGGCTACTGTTAACAGGGCAAGTCCAGTAATAGCACACTGAGTGGCCTATCAACGAAATCCTCCCCTGACCTGGGAATGAGCATTCCTAGCACTGTGGGACAAATTGGTCATGAAATGCCTTCCAAACCATGGTCAAACTTATGACTATGAGGTGGCACTGCCAACTAAAGAATGTCACTTGCCATCTGGTTCTTCAGTTGCTAACCTTTAACACACCCTGAAAGGAGTTCAGGGTGGTAATCAGGAATGAGGCATTCTGTGCTCTGGGAAAAACTGGCAGAACAGGCCTTCAGATAGTTAGATACTTTCAGGAGAAAATTTTATGAACCCAATTTCTTGCATCTAGAAAAGAACTAAAATCATTGATGGAGACATCTGCTCCTTGTGACTAACAGCAACCTTCTTGTGACTAGCAGCAAACTTCTACCAAGATGTGTCCTTAATTACACATACCCCCTTCACCAAAGCCATATATATACTGACTTCCCTCACTACCTATTTGGAGCAGTTCCTCAGAGCTATCTGAGAGGCTGTCTCCTGGGTTATAGTCCTCAGTAAACCCCAAATAAAACTGAACTCACAGCTCTCACATTGTGTGTGTGTGTTTGTTTGTTTTTTTTCCAGTTGACATGTTTCATACAGTGGTGAAAAATTTGCATCTATCCAATCATATCTTTTTTACTTCATTCCCTAATGTGTTGCTTGTGCATCTTTTAAAAAAATGAGAGATTTATTAGGTCACTGGATTCCATATTTCCTGTCTCAACCAGAAATTCCTTATTTTACAAGTCCTACTTCTTGTATTTATCCTAGTCTTCAGAGAATAAAATTCCACATTTCTCTTTATAAAAAAGAAACAATGATCAACAAACAAATTATTAACTAGTTGGTTATGAAAGTAGATTTAAAAAATTTTAATGACAACAATGTGGCAATCATATTTATTTAAAAACTTAAAACTCTTAGCAATACTATAAGATGACAGTAGATCTCATGAAGCAGACAGTAATAGAAAAAAAATAAAATCTGTAGGACTTTTCTTTCAAATGTTTGTTAAATTAAGTTAAATTATCATATTGTAAACATAAAAGACCAGTTGTTCCATATTGCCAAATGCATACTTTTATGAGAGAGATGCAAAAATATTTTTATCTCATAAAATATTCATCAATTTTTTTGTTTTGTTTTTAATGAATACTTTAAATGAAGCAAGAACATAGCCAAGTAAACCTCTAGTGAACACAAAGACTTTGAGTAAAGGACACACTCCAGTCCCACCTACCACCAAGAAAGAGGTAAGGTCATGTGGATATACGTGGTAGATTCATCAGATAATTCAATTCATATGATTTGTTACCAAGTTCATATTGAGCACGATTCAAGTTGCTCTTGATACAGCAGGTAAAGAAGATAAACAAGTTCTCTTCTCTCATTCTGCTAACACTTTAGTGGGGGAATGGCACACAACACAATAAAGACAAGTAAACAAGACAATATCAGTTAAGGCAAGTTATTTGGAGAAAATAAAATATACCACTAGAGAGTGACTGGTGCCTACATAAATAAGATGACAGGAATATTTAAAGGGAGACTTATATGACAAGTGGGAGCCAGCCCTTCAATGAACTGAAGAAAAAGCAGCAGAGACGAACTAAAGGAAATAGAAAAATGCCATTACAACTGGACAGAATGCTGTGTACCTTGTGGAACTGTATTATTCTTCACAAGGAATACGTTTCTGGCTCCTTTCCACCAGACCAAATTCAAACCTCCCATTTTCTACAAATCCTTCCCCAAATTCATAAAACCATCTAAATATTTTGCCTGTAGCCCTTTAAAATGTTTTCCCTTAAATTTTTTGAATATATTTCAATGGTAGTGGGAAACTTCATACCTAATTATATATTATATAAACGTTTCTGCACAGCTCTCTTATGTCCTCAGAGTATATAATTATCTCTTCAAGAATGAGAATCATGTCTCTACATATTTTGTTCTCCATAGTGATAATCCTTATGGACATATGATATAAACAAAATAAGAATCTTGAGGCTTGTTTAAGATCTACCAGGACTTGCCATTTAACCCTGGAATTCTGACTTACTCATTCGATTTTCTACCGCTAAAACAGTTTTTAAAAAAAGAAAAGAGGAAAGCCTCTGGGGGGTAATAATCATAGTACCTTGCACAATAGTGACACAAGTAAGTTAAATAAGAGTAAAGGAGTTGAAGCTACTCAGATTGGTCATATCTACCAGTGTACCCTAGAGACTTAATCCTTGGTTTAAGGACTTAAACTTGCCTCTTAACTGCTAGTTGTCAGTTCTCAGCCTTAAACTTTCAATGATTTTCCAGTGTTTTTCAATAACAATTTCCTTTCTTTATTGTCTTGCTTTTTGGCAGCAATCTCTAAACATTGGTAGTATTATACAGAAACTTACATTGTAGAGAATCTAATCTTTAAAAAGGGGGACAAAAGATTACAGGGGTTTTGTAGTTAATAAACTGAACATGTCTCAGTGATGTAATGTTGTCTTCCAAGTACAGAGACAAAACAATTATTTGAAATTGTATTCAGACCCATACACAATCATGAACAAGCATGATTGGCAGCAACAAAATGCATATAAAATGCATATAGTGGCAAATGGCAGTGTCCCTAAGAAAAACATTAAAGGAAAACTTTCATTCCAGTTAGTTCCCACTGATGATTTGAGGAGACATTTTTTACCTTTAGAATCATCAAATGATAGTCAACCAAAAATGGTCTTAAGTATTAAAAAAGTATTTATTCTGCTAGGTGTTTCAGGAGAGGATCTCAGGATGGTGTTTCAGGTCACTTGCCTAATTTATGGGTTGGAATGAATAGAGGAAAACCAAGAATGGGCATTCATTGAGTTGATGGGAACCCTTGAATAAGACAGAGGGATTCAAACTTTTGCATGGACCCTCTTTAAAGCTTCTATTTAGGTTTTTAAAGTCTTTAATGTTAAAGATATCTCTATTTTGTTTTTATCTGATTCCAGAAAAATAAGGGTCATGCATCTGAGATAAAATCACAGTGAGATACAGAGAATGACAAGAATAAAGTGTTTGGGAGCCCTTGATGTGGAGCTTAAAAGAGTCTAGATTGAATGGGGAAGAAGATGTGTGTTGCAGACAACTCTTGTGCCCCACTTCACCATGCTCGGAGCCTGGCCTGGAACTCCAACCTCTGCTACAGTGAGGTGACCGTCTCCACACAGCCCTCCATCGGCTGTGGCAGATGCAACCCAACAGGGTGCCTTTCCTTGGGTCACGTAACTACCAATTACTGCCCAGAGACTTCTCTGACACATTGAGCGTGGGACATTCTTGGGATCCTGCAAAGCATTCAGAAGTGCTGGGCACTTAATATCTGAGGAGTCAGCCTGTCCATACAGGGATGGGAACTGACAGATAAATGCTTTTGTCTTTCACCCCCTAAGCAAACAGCTCTGACACATTTCATAAGGCTTCTCAGAATGTGTCATAGCCTTGAGTAACAGTCACCTGTTTGTTGGCCAAGTTGATATACACCCTGGAATCAGCTTTTGCATCCTTCCTCTTTTACCTGTCCTGTTCTGTGCTCCTGTTCCTTAGGCTCAAATGCTCCTCACAATTCTTGACAATCAAGTCTTTGTGTCAGGCTCTTTCAGAAGGACTGAAACTAAAACAGTGGGGATATAGGGGAAGAAAGAAGGGAAAGAAACAGGAGGAGTAAACCATGTATTGTCCCAAAACAGTAGACAATTGATTATGTCTACTGTTTATGATTATGTCTACTGATATTAAGGCTATGAGTAACTTAGAGGAAGTGAGAAGGCTTTATAGGTAACTGGGATTTTCTTTGAGTTTCTACTTGACTCGGAGCACAAGCCCCAAATGCTCCATTATACAGGGTTTCAAATGTGTTGCCTGAATGGAGAGCTAGAAAAATACATTTCCTTCTAATCCTAAGACTCTTTATCATTATTACACACTTTATGAATTTTATTAATTTACAATAGAAACCATAGGGAAACCATTATCTTCAACCTATAAGGAAATGATTCTAAGTGACAGTAATATTATTTTCTTATTTTATTCCTATTCAACAGTATATATGTGCGTGTGTGTGTGTGTGATTGTGTGTGATTGTGTGTGTGTGTGTGTGTGAGAGAGAGAGAGAGAAAGAAAGATTTTGTTCTAGTTTAACTGTTTTTAACTAGTTCTTTGGCTATTTTTTTTTTAAGAAAAAAAGGGGACAGTTTGATTTTGATATAATGTAGTTCATGATCCTAACATAATAATGTGGTTTGTTTTCAGTTTATGGTTGGTATAAACCCCTGCTATTAACATTAAATCTTATTTATAACCTATTTTAAACTTCTGCAAGAAGCAATCTTAGATTTCTGCATTTATCAAATAAAGCATTTAACTCTCATGGATTACAACATTAGTTCGACCTACTGTGCACATTGCCAACTACTTATACTTGATTCCCCGGAAATTTAGCATCTCCATGAGATTTGGGTGTAAACTCAATTTTCCTGCATTATTCCATGTCATTGACTTATAAATAAGATAAATCTTAAAATGGCAAGGTGAATTTGAGCTTCTTAGGATACTATCTGTGCACTTATGTTCTTTGAAATATTTTATTTGTAATTTCATTAGACATTTCAAAACACATCAAAATGAAAACATTTTTCAGTATCTAATTTAGTTGGAACTGCAAATGAGTCCTATTTGTTTTCAGCGTTGGTTTTATTTCATTAAGTCAGAATTACTTGTTTTATAATTACATGTAGAAATAAATAGCATTTTCACAGGCTAATGAAAAAAAATACTCACTCAACTTTATCCCAAATTTATTTGGCTGGCAGAAAGAAGTAATCTTTCACTTACCTTTACCATAGAAATTAATTTCTCTTTCTCAACACAATGAAAAACTTTAATATGAATTACCCCAAGTGAGACAAAATCATAAACAAGTTTGAAGAGCAAAAGAGAAAAATGTGGTAAATATACAGCATTAAGAAATTTGAACATGAAAAAAAAGTTTTATTTATAATGCCTACTCATTTTGGAATAGTTCTTCATTAAAAAACCTAAAGAGAGAAATAAAATGTCTAAATTTAAAATGATTGTGTACTTCATCAATAGTTTCTTCCTGAGAAATAGAAGTCTAATTCTAGTCTTGAATAGAAAAAAACAAACCAAAGCAAAATAAACCAAAGCAAAACAAAACCATAAGCAACAAGAAAACCAAATCTCTCTCTCTTACACACATACATGCATGCACTCTTAGCAATAATAGAAAAAAGAAACTATAACTTCCTAAGAGCTATAATTTTGTTCCATTTATTTAACTTAACTTGCATTTATCAAGTACTTACTATGTGGCTATACTATGTTGAGTATTTTATTTAAGTAGTTTCATTGACTCCTCAGAGGGCTCTATCCTCCATGATAATGGCATTATTTTACTATCTTTAATTGGGGGTGAATTTAAAATGCAACTGAAACCATCAGCACAGCTTAATTTGAAATTAGAATTGACATGATTATACTTGCTACACTTTCATCAGAATTTCCATGGGCAATAATACTAAATTGCCCCTCAGCAGATCAGTTATTCACTAGCATAATACAGCAGTTTAAAATATCTTTATTCACTACTTGGTGGGTCACTGTAGTGAACACTGTGGGGCACCACTCAGCACCCTCCTCAGTGACCTCGGCATTCACTCATTTCCCCACTTGCTGGGCCTGTTGGCTACTGGCAGCTCACTGCTGAGTCCCTCCATAGCTGAGTGCTTCTCCCAAATTTGCTCCTATATCTGCTGTCTTATCAAGGCAAGAGTATGGCGGCCTGGCCCCCTTGCAAGTGCAGGCCCTCTTTGAAGGGCCATCCCATTCCCAGAGCTACAGCTTACCACCATGCCAACAGGACTACAGTATAAAATCAGTGGATTGCAGCTGAAAGAGCTGCAGGATGCAGGATCCATGTAGTAAGAGTTCTAAGGGAACGTTAAGAGAAAACATTCAAGAGAAAACAGAGCACAAAGACAACAGTGGAGGCAAAACAAGGACATTGCAGAATGTAAAGTCTCTGGAACCTACAGTTATAACAATCATTAAACAGTCCAACTCCAAGCCAGATTGACATGAAACTTCAGACTACAGGCCTATTTACCTCAGTTCCTATTCACTGATGCACCGTTTCTAGTATTCAACAAAAAACTATAAAGTATGTTAAAAGGCAACAAAAAACACATTCTGAAGAGGAAAAACAAGCAACAAAACCAGATTCAAATATAGTTCAGATTTTGGAATTATCAGAGAGGGAATTTAAAATGACAATGATTAATATGTTAAGGGCTCTATGGAAAAAATAGATAACTTGAAAACACAGATGGTTAATTTCAGCAGAAAAACAAAAGCTCTAAGAAGGATCAAAAGGATCCAAAACCACTAAACATAAATGAAATATGCCTTTGCTGGGCTCATCAGTAGACTAAACATAGCCAAAGAAAGAATCAGTGAGTTTGAAGATTTGTCAATAGAAACTTCTCAAACTGAAATACAAAGAGAAAAAATAATGAAAAAAAAAAAAAAGGACAGAACATCCAAGTACTACAGGACAAGACAATCTCAAAAGGAGTGAAACACACATAATTAGAATGTCAGATGAAGAACTAAGAGAAAACAGAGCTGCATAATTAACTGAAATATTAATGGTCAAGAATTTTACAAAATTAATGACAGAAACAAAAACACAGATCATGGAAGTTTGGAGAACACTAAGTAGGATAAATAACAAAAATTTTACACCTGGCATATCATTTTCAAACTGCAGAAAACCAAAGACACAGATAAAAATCTTGAGAGAAGCGAAAGGGGGTAAAAAAATATTTTACCTATAAAGAAACAGAGATAATAATTATAGTGAACTTTTTTTTTTTTTTTTTTTTTTTTTTTTTTTGTGGTATGCGGGCCTCCCTCTGCCTTTCTTTTTTTTTTTTTTTTTTTTTGTGGTATGCGGGCCTCCCTCTGCTGCGGCCTCTCCCGTTGCGGAGCACAGGCTCCAAACGCGCAGGCTCAGAGGCCATGGCTCACGGGCCCAGCCGCTCCGCGGCATATGGGATCCTCCCAGACCGGGGCACGAACCCGGTTCCCCTGCATCGGCAGGCGGACGCGCAACCACTGCGCCACCAGGGAAGCCCCTATAGTGAACTTTTAACCAAAAACCATATAAGCATGAAGAGAGTGAAGTGAAATATTTACTATTGAAAAAAAAACCCCACCATTCTAGAATTCTAAATCCTGAGAAATTATTTTTATTTTTATTATTTTTTTTTTTTTGCGGTACACGGGCCTCTCACTGCTGTGGCCTCTCCCGTTGTGGAGCACAGGCTCCGGACGCGCAGGCTCAGCGGCCATGGCTCACGGGCCCAGCTGCTCCGCGGAGTGTGGGATCTTCCCGGACCGGGGCACGAACCCATGTCCCCTGAATCTGCAGGCGGACTCTCAACCACTGCGCCACCAGGGAAGCCCTGAGAAATTATTTTTTAAAGTGATGGAGAAATAAAGACTTTCTCAGACAAACTAAAACTAAGGGAATTCTTTGCCAGCAGAACAGCCCTTCAAGATATGTGAATAGAGTACTTTCAAGGTTATGAAAAATGACTATGTTAGAAACTCATATCTACATAAGGAAAGGAAGAGTGTCGAAGAAGGAATAAATGAAGGTAAAATACAATCTTTTATTTTTATTACTCCTACGCTAACTTAGGAGATAACTGTTTAAAGTAATAATAGTCTCTTGCTACTCAGAAAGTGGTCTTTGGACCAGCAGCATTGCTTTGCTTTGGGGCTTGTTAGATATCCAAAATCTCCAGACTTACTGAATCAGAATTTTCATCTTTTGCAAAACACACAGGTGATTTGTATGCAGGTTAAAGTTTTAGAAGCACTGATTATGAGAAAACTGAAACATTCTCCAGGATTAGATGAGGACATCTGTTACTATGTATCATTCTGATGATTATCACTATCTATTGGTAAATATCATTGGCTCATATTTAGAGATAAGAAATAGTGACAACAAGGCAGTATTGGCATCTTCTGGAAGTTTGAAGCAATACCTCTTTATTTCTAAGGGCAATCATCTTTGCAAGCTTCTAAAAATACTTTCTACTCAAAACTGCCTATAGCTGTGCCTATAGTAGATTATGCACAAACATTATATACATTCTTCCTACTCAAATCATATTTTATATGAGGTAATACTTCAGATATATGGAGTGCATCTTCTGAATAATCACACATATGCATAGTGGCATCAGAGTCGGAGAGTCATGTGGGTGGGGGAGTGATAAAAAACATTATAAATCATGAAATGTAGAAGAGCAGATGACCTACATAATACTCACAATATGCCATCAGTGAACAATTTCCCAAATAGAAAGAAAAGGTATATTTTTAGTGAGTGGTTGTGACTGAAACGCCAAGCCACTCAGTGAACTAAGAGAGAATGGAGTCATAAGATAATAAGGAACAGGGAAAAATAAATAAATTGCGGCATTTGGCCCTTACTAATAGGTACAACTACAAGAGAGAACTGGCAGCACACATGCTGAAGAGCTGGGAGGAGGCATGAGAAAAGTTGAAAACTTATGCAGTAGAGCAAACTGCCCTGAAAACCCCAGCATCGTCAGGGGAATTGCAGAATCTTAGACTCAAAGTTCTGTAGTACCTAAGTGATCCTGAAAATGTTTGGTGAAGTAAGCAAACTACTTCCTAACACTTGACTTGCCTCAGAGAACATCGCTGTCTTTGGAAGGGCATGCTGAAGGTGGCTCTGGTGATTGATTCTCAGGCTAAGTGAACCAGAGACACTGCCATTTATCAAGCACCCAGACTGTTCCCCTGACACCCGGGAGACTACACTGGCAGCAAAGCCCAGCCAATCCTCCAGAGATGCCACAGGTCTACAGCCTTTCTTTCCTGCTGAGCAGATCAGAAGGTACCCTCATTTTTGTACACTGTCACAATTTTTGCCCAAGATTTTAATAACCAAGTAACTCTGAGCCTATTCTGCTGGGTCTTAATGGCTTTTGTATTTTACATTGAGACTTCCTTTAGATTGTTGGGTGTACTTGCAAAGAAACCATCAGCAAATCATGATACTACAGAATGATATTAGGGCTTCTTAGATAGAATTCATTTCTAAATAGTGTCCCTGAAGAGTAGTATAATGCCAGATAATCCAGTCTGGAAAAAAAAAAAATCTTTAAACATTCTACCCAGCAAAGATTTGCAAATCAGTTGTTGTAAGGTTAAGCAGAGGGACTTGGCTGATTCCTTGAACATGCTAATACTTTTATATGCCTTCAAAAAATCCATTTATTGATTGAAAATATTTCCTTATCCTGGATTTTTGGCATATTTTACTGGAGGTGTAGCGGATACAAGCAAATGCTTTGAAAGATAAAGACATTGTTTTCTAATTGGTATTGCTGGTTATCTGTGTTCCAAATAAAAGATTCTGTCAGTAGAATGCTCTTACTGTTTCAATCTGGTAAGTCCACTCTTTTGCTGCATCAACTGGTGAGCTTGCTCGGAGGAAACAGTGCTAGTACTTTGTGATATTTCCCTGTCTTGCTGTATGACCTCATTGTTCTGCCTGTAGATCTGGATGTTACTGAGAATATACAATTTTATTACAAAAAAGACTCAATAAGAAATGTAACACATTATGCAGACAACATATAAAAATATAGAACATTAAAGTGACAGTCTTCAAATGTTGCTTGTACCTGGGATTCTGTTTAAATGCAAGTGTTAAGAAAAGCTTGGTGAATCTCGTTGTCTTCTTGGATGTCAAAAGGATGGTCATTTTTATGGTTAAAAATGGACAAACTGGATTAAAAGATGCAGAATTTCAACAATTGGAAGAAAACTAAATGAACATTCTAAAACTGAATACACACTGTCTGAAATTAAAAACTCATTTGATATGTTAAAGGGTACACTGTATTTGGAGAAAAGAACTAAAAAAAAAACTGCTAGCATAAATTCTTGGAATGGTGAACACCTCTCCTTCATTTCCCATGATAAAAGGCATAGAGGACTAGAGGCACTTTCTTAGAGATATCTGGCATTCACTGTAAGTTACAGGTACTGCTCTTGCTTTTTTTTTTGTCTACACAATGTGGTTTTTATTTAACAGAAAATGTGAATTCATTGTATAGCTAAGTATGTGAAGTTGTCTCTAGATCCTACAAATACTTGTATGGTCCACAGTATTCACGTCCACATTCACGTAGTCACCTCCAGTACTGAAACTATTTACTACTCTTTCTGAATAAGTTAAACCTAATCTGTCCATGTGTGTATCTATATCTTCTATATCTGTATATTCATATCCATATCTATCTATATCTATATAGCTATAGCTATAAAACCTCTTCCTTGAGCTTGATCTTTCTTGTGCCAATTGTGGTTTCTATTCTCGTGTCACAAAATTAAACTGATCCAGATTTTCCTTTACTGAAGGAATATATCCATCTTAATTTACTCTGTAGAAGTAGATGGAAGTTATCCAGTGATTACAATTTCTACAAACCTAATTTGGAAACATTAATATTCAGTTTTTCTTTACTTCCTTTTCTTTCTTTCTTTTCCTTGCTTCTTCCCTTCCCTTTCCTTCCCTTTCTTTCTTCCCTTCCTTCCTTCCTTTCTTCCTTCCTTTCTTCCTTTCCTCTCTTTCTGTCCCTCTCTCACACACATACACACACACACACACACACGATCATCATCACCTTATTACTATTGTTTCTATCACATTAAGTAAATAATAAGCAATACTAGAGAAAAATCCAAATGTAGTAATTTTTGCCATGGAAAAGGGTGATATTTGTAATACAAATTTATTTATAGATAGATCTGCATTTTCATTTTCCCATGCTACCACCAAAGCCCATTTCCATAAATAATTAAGAGCTAACTATCTATAATGATAAAATTATTAAAAATCATCAACATACATTATTAGGTTGTCTTTCCCACATTTTTGACTGATTTGGGACAATTCAGTGAATCATCAAGTTGGACAAATTTTTACCATTACATATGAGTGATCTAATAAATAATGCCTTAAAAGTTTGTAGCATTTTATACATTTTGAAAGCTTTCATATACATTATTCCAACTACAGTGACCAATTATTTCACTGGGTTGATCCAGTGACTATTACCTGAATCAGTGAACGCTTTTGTTATTCTACTAGAAACAGTCAGTGATAGAAATTAAAGCTATTTATTCTGCAAACCCAGATAGCATAACTGTATATCTTTCATTAGACAAATAATTAGCTGCTGCAAGGATTGCACAATCCATAATCTTATTCAAAGTTCCTTCCCCACTCCCAACACTTCATAGAGACACAATCTCATCATTGACACAAATTTCAGAATTTTCAATTTTAATCCAATGTGCCAAAAACTAAATTAATGCTACCTGCATCATTTTAAGCTTGAACCATCTTTTAAGTTGGAAACACAGTATGCCATTATTTTTAAAAGATAAGTCAGAAAGCCTGTGTGGATAAAAAACTAAACAGATCTTTACTCTCTAGGTAACTAAGAGTATCCCTATGATTCTTCTACCCTTCTCTAATGTTATATGATTTTCGCCTAATTCAATTTTGTCTTTTAAAAAATCATATAAATTTAAACCAGTGAAAATATATATCCAAGGAATAATCAGTAATATAAAGTAGAACTGTAAAATGTAGGGAAGGCAGTAACAAAAAGTATATGTTTAACTTTATCATCAAGAAAGCAGGAGTTAGTGATGCAATTCACCAAGACTATCCATTACTTCTAAAGCCAATAATAGATGTGTTTGGAATCCTGTTGATGCAAGACTCATTTATGAAACTGTAATACTTGATTCATCCAGTCATTCATTCAACAGATAGTGGCCTCCTATTAAGCCCTAAATTAAAGTACTATGCTTGGGGATTGAGATGACAGAAAGATGACTGGAACTTGAATTCTGGTTTTGGTAGAAGACAGCTTAAAGCACAGAGTAATTTGAAATGTCACGGGAAGATTTTATATGAGTCAAAAAGATTTAGTCAGTGTATTTAGCCTGGTTATGAAAGCCAATTTGGGGAGACATTTCTACAAATTATATATGTTTAAAACATCTTACAGACAAATAGTTCTACCAATGTATTAGGTCTGATAGAACCCATCTTAATAACTTATACTCTAATTGCTCATGTCCTATTCCATTCTATGATTCTTGGAAGGGGATTCTAGAGAAGAGTTGCTTTTATTTTTTTTTCCTTTTGGCTCAACTTAATGGTTAGTACATCATCACTCAGAGTGCAAAGCCAAGGATGCAGCAGATATTCTATGAACAAGTGCTTAAAAATAAATTTAACAAATGCTGCTAAAGTACAAAGTACAAAGGATTCAAGCCTATGTAGGAAAAAGGAGTGAGAACCTGAAGTTTAGTTGTTAGTGGTAGAATAAAGTCAGGAACATTTAGGGTGATGAGCCAGCAAATATTGTCGTGGAAATACCAGACCTGGTTAGAGATACTTTAAATCTCCCCAGAATATTTGATAATCAAAGAACAGAGCAATTTCCTCATCTGAGGGCCAGTTAATGCGTGTCTGGTACTTAGAGTCACAGAAGGAGTCATTAAGGAATTTGAGAGCAATCTCTTTTGCCTTGTTGCAAATGGTTTCCACCTGAGAGATGTTAATAACTCTCATCAGCTCATAAATTGATACTTAAAGACTGGATAGTATAATTGATATAAATGAAGTTTCAGATTTAGAGAGAAAAATAAATATCTGTGGAAATAATATTTGCTATAAATACAATCCCTTCATCTGAATCATACCATTATGGAAAAATCTCTATATTTCTTTAATGAGCTTGTCTCTAAAGAGAAGACAGTAGTAAATTTGAAGACAAGCAATCTTTGGGTTATCAAAAGAGAAAAAATGCAAGGCAAGGTTGCTCTATATTAATATGGTATTGATTCAAGTTATAATTACAGGACTGAGTAGTTCTCACTAACAAGTGGATTCATTTCCTGTTTTGGAAAATATGTATATAAAAATAGTTTATGTAATATTTTGAAATCATTAGTTGAATTGGCTCTACAGTCATCATTGGCATTTATGAAGTCTAAATGTTTAAATCCTTCTACATCATTTTTGTTTCATTTAAAGAGTTATTAAAATCTTGAATGATTTTTAAATGTCATCATTTATCTAGAACAAATTCTAAACTAGAATTTTTAAAAAACAACTAACATAAACCCACCCAAATCTAAGAATATTGTTCCGCCTGATTCAGGGCACAGTCCCCAAGTAGTTATTAAGTTATCCCTTCCAAGAAAAAAACACAAAAAGAAATTCATCAGAATAATAGAAAAATTATAAAAAGACCCAAACATCTTTTCATTTTACCTTATTTAACATCTATTTAACAAATTTTGAGGAGCTCAAGGCCCTCCTCTGAGGTATTTTCAGTGATTTTGGTTACAGACTACTGAGTTACTATAGGCAGAAGAACCGTCACACACATTTCACAATTCCATAAGGAAATTAAGGTGAAGGTAATTGGTAATATTATATACAATCAGAGAATGAATAGAAATAACCAGATCTTGCTTAGCCTTCATAGCTAGTCATGTTTTCTCTAGGGCTAGGTATAGTTACATCAGTTCCTTTGGGGACAAGGTTCTAGGCGGAAGCTTTGCCTTTAATTTTTCTCTCTCTTTTCTTTAACAACAAGCCAACCCAACTTAATGGAAACTGAAGGAAAAAAGAACATTTCAAACTAGCATTTCCTGCCCATAATTTTATGGAAACATATTATACTTCAGTTCTTTAAATATAGTCAGTCCAATTTAAGATCCAAATCTCAGTGCACTGTATAAAGGAGATATTTCATTTCTATTGTATAAGAACCGAGCTTATGGTGAGATGAAATGAAAAGATATAGTACTTAAAAAAAACACAAAAAACAAAAATGTTCCCAAGGTTCCATGGAGAAGAGGTGAGCTAATAACAACAAAATTAGAAAGAGATCATAGTGATAGGTATGCTAACTCATAGATCTGATTCTCAAAGTATTTGCAGGTTAGAAGGAAAATTACCAGTCCTGGACCAAGGCAAAAACTTAAAAACTTTCAGCAGCATTATATACTCCATTGGTGAAGAAATATACATCCACCTCCCCAAGGATGAGAAGTATCTCTTGAACAGCAGCAAAGTAATTACTTCCTTCCGTAAAATTAGCTCCCCTGACTGCAACCACAAAACACTAAATTAAAAGGAGAGAAGAGACAGCTTGGTTTTATAGTCTCCAGCTATATAAAAAAGGATAGCCAGCTTCAGGAGAAAGTCCTAGACCAGAAATGGTTAGACTGAACCTAACAAAGGCATATTAAGCAACAAAACTGGAAATTAATTGCTTTAACAATCAGATACAGAAAGCAAACAACCCTCCTATATTAGTTTGCTAGAGTTGCCAGAACAAAATGCCATAGACTTGGTGGCTTAACCAACAGAGATTAATTTTCTCACAATTCTAGAGACTGGAAGTCCAAGAATAAGTGCCAGGAGGGTTGGGTTCTTCTGAGGCCCCTCTCCTTAGCTTGCAGACGTCCACCCTCTGCTGCCTCTTCACATGGTTGTTCCTTTGTGTGTGCCCCTGATGTCTCTTCCTATAAGGACACTAATCATATTGGATTAGAGCCCCACCCTAATGACCTCACTTTAACTTAATACCTCTTTAAAGACTTTAATTCCAAGTAAGGTTCTATGTGAGGTACTGGGGGTTGGGACTTCAACATATGAATTTGGGGTGGACACAATACAGCCAGTAACACCTTTTCCCCCAGAAGAAAGAAAAACCTTTTACAGTAAATCATGTGATCCTAAGTCTTTTTCTCTCTCCTAACTTCTAATTAGTAACTTTCTAGATTTCAAAGAAATCTAGAAATAAGGTTTTAAAATCTTTTTAAGCTTTCTAAGAACATTCAAAAAAAGGCAGGTGCTATAGGAAAGTGAACCTCAACTGCTATAGAATTGAGAGATCCTTTGCTCTGCTGATTGTGGGCAATTTTTCTATACAATAGAGAGGACACTTTCTTGATTAAAAAAGAGCCTATAGGCATGTTAAGCCAAGTGTGGGTAAGTACTGAGACTGTCATGGACTCCTCATTGCATTGCAGGCAAGCATTTTGGAAGACTGACCCCACCCCATGGGACAATTTCCATGAAGTCTAAACTAATGCCAACTCCTATTTTCCAATCTGTGTACATATAACTAGTTCAATTACAGTGATTGATTCAGAAATGGGCACATGAACTAATTTGGTCCAAGCAGGATGAAGCCCAGCATTTTTGGCTACTGGGAAAAGAGACATTCTCTTTCTTTCTGAACAATATGGTGGGTGGAAGTAATGTTTGCAACTGCAGTATTCACTTTGCTACCATGAGAAAAGTTAGTCTAAGAATGAAGCTTACAGTAGAAGAGAAAAGAGCTGATAGAATTGTAAAAGAAAAAAAACTGAGTTAGACTTAATCAGATTGTACCAAAAGCCCCCCACCTCTTGATTCTTAAATTATGTAAACTAATACTTTTACTTTTTAAGAGAGCTTAAGATGGGCATTCTGTGATTTGCAACCCAAACCATCTTTACTAATATACCTTATAATTTCCAACTAACAACCTAAGTGTTGTTCGTTTTCTTTTTTATCCCTGTTGCAATCCAAGAAAAACTATAATTTAAAAAATAAAACTTGGCTAGATAATTGTGACTATATGCACCAGTAAGAGAACCAGAACTAAAAATTCAGGATTAACAGTGGGTCATTATTTGCGAAAATGATTTCACTACTCTGTGCCCTTGTACTTCTTTTATTTTTGCCAATATCCAACTCCAAGACGGATGACTTGTAAAGTACTTTAAGCTATTTATAATTATGACCAGAGTAATATAAAGTACCCATTAGTATATGGAAGTAAATATCGTGTCAAACAAGATTAACCATTGGATTGAAAGCCTTTATTCCCCTTTCTCCCACTATTCACATTGACAACAAGTCCTTCATAAGGTTAATGAGGTAGAACTATAGAGTTTGATAATCAAAGGCAGAAATGAAAGACAAATGTAGGAACTTCCCCTCCAGGAAAATTAAGAATTCAATCATTCCCTTTCCAGATTGAGCTTGGCTCCTGGTCATTACTAGCAAAAGAAAGTTTTCTAAAATGGGGAGGAAGTAAATTCTATGGCACATAGACATAAAGACATTATACATAATTTTAAAATGACAGCAGTGATTCTAGCATTCATAATTGGAAACTATAAAGAAACTGGAAAAATGAAATTCAAGACATGGCAATAAGTGAGAGACCTCAGGAGGTAGGCAGCATTTCCCATACCCTCATTTACAAGTTACTATTTTTGTCTTGTCTGAGTGAAGACCTTTGTAGAGACCTGCAATGTGCTCGTCATTATCAGGATAAAGACAACTTTCTAGTGAAAATCATATGACTCTGTATTCTCTTAGCTTAATTCAGTCTGACTTCTCTGACTTTTCAGGATATTTCTCAATTTCATGTTTAGGAAGATATCTGAAAAGTATTCATCACTCTCTCTCACATTATCTACTTATAGGGAATCCTACACACTTATAAAAAATAATACTACACCAGTTTTTTCTAGTATCCCCCAAATATAGATTAACGCAAGGCATCAGTCAACATTCAATGTCCTTTTGTGATTTTAGGGAGCGGGCAGGGAGAAATGAAGCAGTGAGCTCTGAGAGGGCACAAAGGACATGCCGGGTGAATTGAGAGGAATTGAGATGGCCTGATTTGATGCTCTTCAAAAATTAATTACATGTATTTCTTTACAGAATTTGGATTCTTAAAAATTTATCCTACCAATTACTTGCCACAATTAAATATGTTCCCCCCAGGTTACTGAGATTTAATTGACATATAACACTGTATACATTTAAGGTGTACAATGTAACGATTTGATATATATGTGTATATTACAAAATGATTGCCAAATAAAAGTTAGTTAACACATCCATCACCTCACATAGTTGCAATTTTTTTTGTATGGTGAGAACTTTTAAGATCTACTTTCTTAGCAACTTTTAAATATATAATATAGTTAAATACTTTTGTGAGTACCCCCGTTGGATAACCAAGTAATAGATGGGAAAGAAATGATGGGCTTGTTTTAAGGCACTCTATTTTCTTTATAAATGAGAAGAACTAATGGCCTCTCTATTATATAGAGATTTCTGTGTTCATTTAGCATTCTTCCTAACTAGATTTCTACAGTTTACACAGAAGGTACCCACATGCACTTTGCCTGTCCTCTGTGAGGCAAAGTTCAGCTTTCACTGAACCACACATGTGGGAATGAAAACACTTTTTATACTATTCTCTTCAGGTATGGCTTTGAATGCATTTTTAGCAATATTCTTCTGAAAGGCAATAATTCCCCATTTACAACTCTATCAACTGAATGGGCAGTAATATTAAATTATTTGTACTTGGCAGAATATTCATAGACAAAGTCACACAGCAAATCATAGTCTAAGAAGACCATACAGAGTGACTCAGGGTGCTGTAACCATAAGTAGACAGGCACATAGATAAGTCCTAACGCAGTCCCTGCATCTTCAATGGCAGTGGCTGGAGAGCATATTGTCTCAGGACATTTAAAGATAAAAAATGAGATGTAGCTCCAGCCCTCCTAGGGCTCTGGTCCAGTGAGAGAGATAGGCAGTGAAATAAGCACTTAGAAATTAATGTGAGGAGTACCAGGAGTCGAGACGGAGTGTGTGGAAGACAAGGACATCCATGTGCATATCTAGGTCACTACTGTCGACTGAAAAAAAAATGCACAACCTAAAAGTTGAGAGTTATGTTTTATTCGGTGGACAAATCTGAGGACTCAAGCCCGGGACAGAGCATCTCACATAATGCTGAGAAACTGTTCTGAAGAGGCAAGGTGGGGAGCCGGGATATATAGGAGTATTTGCAACAAAAGACCAGGTAGTTGGAACATCAAAAGATTATTGTTAACAAAAGAAAACCAGATATCTCAAGTAAGGAATTTAGTGCTTTTCTGTATATGGGAAGATGCAAGAATCTGGGCTCACTGAAATCATTCCGTTGATATGCACCTCAGCTATCTGGGGGCAGTATCCTGTGTTTTCCCATCCTGAGTCTCCTCAGGGTGCACCATCAGGTGTGGCTGCCGCGGCTGACTGCTAGATGGGTTTGGCAGTGGGTAGCCTGATCGTTAGTCTAGTCTCCATCCCAAGTTCCCTCAGCGCTCACCCTCCAGGCAGCTGTAATGTGATGGCTTGATGGCTGCACCATCCTTTGGTTACTGATGTGGCAGGCAAATTTTTTAGTTCTCACTATTCAAATCTGAACTTCAGGGATCAGACCTGAGCTGAATGTATAGACTTGGGTGTCACCAGCATACACAGAGTGTAATTGTTAAAACCATGACAGAGGAAGAGGATGACCCATTGAAGGGCCAGTATCCAAACAGAGAATCCTGGGTGGCACCAGACTTTAAAATACAGGCTCTTTCCCTGTGGTTTCTCAAAACATTATACTGATCTCACCCTGAGTAAAGATGGGAATGGTTTCAATGTCAATAAATATATCTAATAATTTTTCAACAGGCTTTGGCATAATGTGGACCTGTGAATAAGAGTGCCCTTTGATCTTTTTTTGAATGCTTCTCAACTTCATCTCTCTAATTCGTTACTTGTATTTTTCAAGATTGTTATTGTTTTCTATCACCAATTATGAAGGTTGAGCGATCTTTTCTCTTTTTTTTTTATAAGAAGCTGGCTCTGGTGATTAAAAATAGTTTCAAAGCTCACAGTTATGTCTCAATTATGTAACTCCTTTTATATCTTTGGTTGCTTCCTGGAGAAAGCAAAAGGATAAATCACTCCTTAGGTCCAGAATCTCCTGGTTGGAACTCAAAGCTCATGATTGATGAAGATAGTGAATCTGTATATAACAAGACTCTGTTCATTGCTTTGTGTAACAGGTCTCTTGAAAATTTAGGGGAGTTTTGTTCTGCATAACTTTGACAAGAGAACTAGCATACGGATGTGCTCTGAAGCCATTTTCAATGCCCTGAAGCAAATAGGAAGGCAAGATTGATGCCCTTACCTGATAAAATCTTTCAGAAGACTAGTCCGCTTAAAGTTTGTCTGCATTTGATCTGATAACAGGCAAACAATTTCACTTCACCTTTGAAAGCAAAGACAAAAAACGAAAGTAGGGCTTCCCTGGTGGCGCAGTGGTTGGGAGTCCGCCTGCCGATGCAGGGGACGCGGGTTCGTGCCCAGGTCCGGGAAGATCCCACATGCTGCAGAGCGGCTGGGCCCGTGAGCCATGGCCGCTGAGCCTGCGCGTCCGGAGCCTGTGCTCCGCAACTGGAGAGGCCACGGCAGTGAGAGGCCCGCGTACCGCAAAAAAAAAAAAAAGTATAATTTCTCTCATTCTCTTTGAAAGATTTTCTTTTCTCTCTGTTTAAATGAGACTATCTCCTTCAGACAGTGTAATATATTGGGGGGAAAAAGTCTCAGATTTCTATTATATATACTCTATGACCAGACCCATGGAATGAGGCTCATCTGAAGTAGAAGTTACCCCAAGGATAACTCACTATCAAGTTTATTCAAAGCAGTTAAGCCTCAAGGAAGCAGGGCTGTCCTCACTTTCCTTTAGAGTCTAAATTTAACAACTATTTCAGCCTTCAAATGACTTTAGGTTAAAACGTTTTCTTGTTGTTACCAAGTCGGCTGACTTTGAAAATCATATATCCAAAATATCAATTAGTGTTCTATGTGATATCTGCAAATCTAAATTATGGAATCAAACTTTTCCTTTCTGTAGCCACACTGATAAAGTCATTAGAAAGCTGATATCAGTGGCACAGCTCAAATCTCAAGATGAATTAAGTACCTTACTATTATAAAACTTCAAAATTTAAAACAGGAACAAAGTGGGAGTTGCCCAAGTGTTATCTTGCCTTTTACCCCAATCCTAGGGAATTACGTGCTCCAACGTAATATAGAAAGGTATATTCTCAAGCACATAAAGGTTTTAACTGATCATGTGTCTGGACTATTCTGGAAAGAGGTAGGTGGTCCTTCTTTTGTGTGCTGCAGGTGGAGTACAGGTCAATTTTCAGTGGCTCGTGGATTAGGTGCTACTCTGAGCTGTTGGTGTTGGCATCACCCCCTTCAATCCATCCTAGACACGGCTGCCAGAATAAATCCCCAAAGAGCAGCTCTTGTGCTGTCATTCCCCTTCTCAAAATCCTCCATGCCCGTCCAAGGCCGATGATCACAGGCTATGACAGGTATCCAAAGAGCTCCATCATCTGGGGCTTTATTGCCCACTGTTCTCTTTGACACACTTGGCTGAAACCAGCACTCTGCTCAGTAAGTGCCTCACACCTCCCCTACCCTGGGCTTTTCCTCACATTGCTGTCTCTACTTGTAATGCTGGATTCAACTCCCCACCCCCCAATTCTCACACTTTGATAGTCCAGCCTATCAAGAATGCTACTTTCTATACAATGACTTCTTTTAATATAAAACTGCAATATCTTTAATTCAGATTTTGTTTGGCATAAGGAAATACAGATTTTAACATATAACAATGACTATGCCCTCTAACAATATATACATAAGTATATTAGGTGCATCGCTCTTTACTTGATTCAATGGTTTTTGTTTTTGCTTTTACAATGACTTCTTGATCCCTGATCACTTCTTTTGAATTCTCATGGTGCTTTATCTGATAGTCTCTAGCTTACACCATTTTTTCTCCTATGTTGAGGTTATTATTGGATTATTTCTTATCCCTCCTAAAAGAATCAAGGTCTAGGTGGGCAGAGATTATCTTTTGCTCTAGAAATATAATTATTAAAAATTCAGGCAAAGAAAGGTTTGCTTTCTATGGAACTTACAGCTGCATTTTTGTCTAGCAATGTCTATATTTCAATAAGGTTTATTCTTGGCTCTGATGAGGATTGTGAATAATTGAGTTATGCCTGATGTTGATAACATAGACCTGATTTGAGGCAATCAAATTTCAGCAACTTAGTAAACTAAGAGTACTTTTTCAAGAAGGGTTATACTGAGAAAACATTTGTTTTAGGCATTAAAAAAATTTGCCCATTTTGGGTTGCAAGGCATGGTGGGATAAATTTTAAGTCAACATTTCCATTTTATACCCAAAATGTTCCACTGTGGTTTCCAATAGAGTCTTTTTTGTCTGTCTTGAACTCGGTTGCATGTCATCTAAATTAGTAATCATGTTGCTCATTAAAACAAATGCACTCTGTCGGTGGTAGAAGAATTAAATTCAATTTAGCAAACATGCATGGAGTACTGACTGTGTAAGATGATGTTAGGGAATTAAATTACATAATGAAAGCAGTCTATTCATTCAAGTGGTTCAAAATCTAACAGCCCAAGTTTTAAGCCAGTCACACAAAAGCAGTTGGTGAACATTTTGTCAGGATTTGTGGGATGTATTGAGTCAGAATAAAGACATTTGTTTAAATTTTCATTTATTTATACCATTGTAGGAGTACTTATTTGATTTTTTTTTCATATTTAAACGTCTTTTCAACCCTACTGCAAAATATGTACCTAGAGCAATCTAGATCTTAAGCAATACAAAATTGTTACAACTTGAGCTTCCCCAAGGCTACTCTGAGCTTTGAAATGTTTCACTGCCCTCATAGGGTCAATGAAGGTATCAGGAACCCAGGAATAAATAGTCTTCATAGCACATTGCCATAGCTCAACTGATTATGCCATGTAATTTTTACTAAAAGCAAAATGGTAAAATTTGAAAAAGCTAGCATTCTGAGTCTGCTTTTTTATTTTATTTTTTTCTGAGTCTGCTTTTGATGCACTACAGAGAACTCATACTTCATCCACCTCAATGATGGGACTTGTTTGATGATGGTTTATTTGTGTTTTGATTATTTGGATTTGGTGGGAGTTGTTGATTAGCGTCTATCCTACAAACTCCAAAGAATTCTATGGAGCTCTTAGAAGGAAATAATTTTGGAAATAGGAGGGACTGGGTGCTCCATCTAGCCCGAATTTCTCTTTCTCCAGGTAAGATTCTGAGACCTACAGTGGTGAATTGCTCAAGGTCATTTGTAATTGTGACTAGAACTTACCTTCTCACATTTCTAGCTTAGTGATTGATTAGTCCACTAGGAGAAGTGGTTAGAAAGAATTCTAGTTACCATCAGCTTCGTGAGGTATGCGGTAGATTAAAAATGTTTTTTAATGAAGGACCAGCCTTCAGTTAATTTCACATGTGCTGCCCAGCTTCAACACTTTTTTTCCAACATAAATGTTTCTTTTGAAGGCTTCTCTTTGTAGTTGTCTCTAAAACTAATTTTTCCTTCAGTGCTCTTTATCCCATGTTCAATGGTTCTTTTACCTTTATCTCATGTAAAACCATATCAAATGTACTTTTTTTTCCCCTAAAATATTAACTATATCTCAGCCACAGAATATCTTTTATCCAGCATGGCTGTGATATCTTCAAAGCATTCCTGCAGATGAGTTATGCAAGCCTGGATCCATCGTGACTAGCTATCTTCAAGTGATGCTTTAGCACTTTGTATGAGATGATTGTTTGACTAACACCCTGGTGTCTTCCATCATTTCAATTAGTACAGGAAGGCTGGAGAGAGAAGAAATCTTCACCTGGGGTACTACTAGTTGTAAATTTTTATATTGCTTTCAGACATAAGAAGTCTTCTGTCTTTAGGTTTAAGATCTATAATTATATGCTTCCTGAAACTTAGTTTTTCTCAGAAGACACGTCAATATCTTTAGTGTTTCTACATCCAAAGGTTGCTTATCCTCTTGTTTTGCTTTAGCATAAAGATAAGAATTGTAGGTACTTGAACAAGTCTGGAGAAAAGATTGTGCTGCTCTGATATTGGATAAGAAGAAAAAAGGAGAGTTGATTTATCTCCTACGTGAGAAGGTAATTGTGTTTGTACTGATTGTTACTCTTTGGCCTGTGAATTCTTTCCTCTCTATTTAATTTCTGGAAGAGAGGTATTTGCTTGTAAGATATTTTATATTTCATTATGAAATAATAAGAGCGCTAAAGCAAGTTTGATTAAATTATAGCTATCCAAAGACAGAGAATTTTCAGTTCCAAATTCAGTGTTGTACAATAGGGCCTGTCAATTAACAGTAATAACACCATGGTTGGAGTAGACCCATGAGCATATTTAGCTGGCTCCTGGATGCATCCTTTGAAATAAATTTAAAATTCATTTTATCATTTTATAATAAAATAAAACTTTCACCAAGTAGTAATGCTGTTCTGTGGTGACATGGAAAAGTATGAGAAGGTACATAAAATAGACATTTAGAGATATTCCTTTGGCTTCTTTCTTCAGCAAAGTGGCTCCAGAATTGATTTATTCCTCTTTAATGTAGTTCCAAAGGAGAAAAAGCAAAGAATGTTTACCATATTCATGCTGCATCAAGATAATTTTTTTTAACTATCATCAAATTAGTCTATTCTTAAGAAATATAGGTATTTAAACGGGATTATAAAGATAGGATCCCTCATGTTTTCCTTTGCAGTTTCCAAATTTGTCATTTTGTGTTTAAATTAGAGCCACATTTAGATTTGTTGTGTAAAAGTTAACCACCATCATTCATTAATAAATACTTTCCAATGTTGATTGCATGCTAAATAATAAAGTAGATAAAAAAGCTCTTGAGTTGTCTACAAACCAGTAGAGTGATGGGATACAAACAAAAAAAGGAAATTAGAATTGTCTTTGGAACTATGATTTACTTAAAACATATTTCTGGATCCTAGGTAAGAGGGACCATATTAAGCTACTCAGAAAAAAGGTACAAGCTGCATGGTCCACAGTAGCCCCTGCCATTTAGAAGCTCACATCTAATGAAATAGGCAGATCATTTCTCTTCTGCTCAAAATCAGCCAGTTTCTCATGTTACTATGATTAGAAATCAAATCTTTACTGTGACCTTAAGACCTACCAGGCTTAATAGAATAGGCACCCCTCCCTTATGCCCTATCCCATCCTTGCCATCTCTCTGATGTGCTCTTTCAGCATAAGCTTTCTCCCTGTACTGCAACCAGCTAGGGACATGCCTGCCTCAGGGCCTTTGCACGTTGCCTAAGGGCTTTCTTCAGATAGCCACAAGGGCAGCTCCTTCACTTTATTCAAATCTTCACTCAAAGCTCTCCTCAGTGAGGTCTTTTTTGACCATTATCTTTAAAATAAAAACGCAACCCCACACTTCACATTTTCTACATATTTACCTTCCCTAGCATTTATTAACATACAACATACTATATATTGTACTTTATTACTTACATTGACCTTTTTCAAATAGATTGCAAGATCCTTGATGGAAACTTTGCCTTTCACCTTCTTTACTGTGTTCCCAGTGCCTGAAACACTGCCTGCCACACAGTAGGTGCTCAGTAAATATCTGTTTAATGGATGAATAGTAAGACAAAAAAAGTGTGTTCACTAATAGCTATGACAAAATAAAGAAATTATGAATATATAAGCAGAGGATGGATTTAGTCTGCAAGTTATGGGACTCTACAGATCTGTGTTTGGGGATGGCCTTCAGCAAGTGGAATCCTTTCAATCTCTGTTGCATTTTCTATGAAATGGGCTTGTGGTTAATAAACTGCGTTCTCTCTCCCATAAATACCAATGGCAGAGTGCTATTATTTCTTTAGATCTTTTTTTCATTTTAAAGAGAAGGTAGGAGTATATCTATTCTTTCCCGAGAGTAATTATGAAAATGCATCTTCAATTGTTATGAATAATTCCACTTTAAAAATATGCAATGTTTGATAATAGATCTTAAATATGAAATTAATTTCTTTTCTTTTCTAATCAGCCTCCTCCTATTTGGAGTCTTAATAGCTGAAATAACAGAGATCCATCGTGTTTTTAATCAAACTAACAAGCAGATTTCCTCCTTTATTGCCCTTCCATAAAAATCTATTTAGCATAAAGTAAGGAGTTAATTAATTAATTTATTTATTTTTGCTGTGTTGGGTCTTCGTTTCTGTGCGAGGGCTTTCTCTAGTTGTGGCAAGTGGGGGCCACTCTTCATCACGGTGCGCAGGCCTCTCACTATCGCGGCCTCTCTTGTTGCGGAGCACAGGCTCCAGACGCGCAGGCTCAGTAGTTGTGGCTCATGGGCCTAGTTGCTCCGCGGCATGTGGGATCCTCCCAGACCAGGGCTCGAACCCGTATACCCTGCATTATTAGCAGACAGATTCTCAACCACTGCACCACCAGGGGAGCCCTAGCATAAAATAAGGATGCTGTAACATTTCCAGGCAATATTTGCTTATGTACAGACTTAAATGCTTCCAATTCTAACCAATTATTGGAGGGTGCATCTAATTATATCTTCACTTGTAATTCAGCGATCTGTTTTTCCAGTTGTTTCAATCTGGCATATCACTCTTTTCTCCTCTCAGCAGAAAAAAACTTACAATAGCCCTGGATAGCATTGATCAAGCAATTTCCCTAAATGAATAACTGGTGCTCTTTATAGGCAACACTGGAAGCTGCAAACAAATATCATCATTCGTTCAACTAATTTGAAAAACAATCACTAAGGAAGAAAGAGGATTAGAAATTAACTTCCCACAAAAGTAAAAGTCACAGAAGATGTAATAAACAAGTTCCATTACTGTGTGTGTGTGTGTGTGTGTGTGTGTGTGTGTGTGTGTGTGTGTAGGTGGGCACACATGCGTGTATGGCTAAAGGTCCCATGTTGTGAAAACATAGCCGAGTGAGGGGATGGAAGGAGAGAGGGGTAAACAGGAGACCCAGTTTGGAGGGGAAGAGCACACTGATTAAGAGGTACATTTCACTGTTTATCTGGAAAGCCTCACCTCATCACTGGCTAAATCAAGGCTTTCTGAGACAGGTGCACAACCAGAGTTAGCTATCTCCAAGTGACAAAAAGCAAAGCAGAGAAGGTGGGGAGGTGGAGAAGGAATCTGCTTAAATTATTTCAATGATGTCCCTTCACTATCCTCTGTCATCCACTTAACTTCTTTGTTCAGGAAGACCCATGACTAGGCTAACCTGTCTAAAATTTCAATCCACCCACTAGGTTTATATCTTTATAGTTTAAAATAATCTTGTTAAAAAAATACTGGTGGTACAACAGCTGCTAATGGCCCTGCACTCAGCACTGACAAAGACTAAGGCTATGACATGCCTGAGGACTAAAAGTTGAGGCATGGGGAAGAAAAGGTTGTACTAAAAAGCAAGAAAGAATATAGGAAGAAAGCAAGGGAAAGAGGGAGAAAAAGATGGATGGAGAGGGAAGATGGGATGAAAGAAAGAAAGGAATGAAGAAAGGGAGGGAGGGAGAAAAGAAGGAAAGGAGGAGCTACATGACTCATCTGCTTTTAAGAAATTATCTCCTTGTCTAACCATTAATTTCTATCTTATTGGGGCACTTCTCATCCTTGCACTCTAGCCATACTGAAATGCTTCCTGTTTTCTAAGCACATGGAAGTTGTTCCTGCTCCATTGCCTCTGTTCACTTTCCTCTCTCTGTCTGGAATGCCACATTCTAGCAAACACTTCCTAAATCTCCAGACCTTTCCTGCCCACTCCATGCTTGACGCCGACACCATCCCCACTCCACGTCTCTATCTTAATGATTGAAATAAATTTGGCAAGTATTAGTTTGCCTGTGTTCTTTCCTTCCTTGGGCAAGAACCCACTTGAGGCAAGAGGCTTATCTTTCTGTTCTTGTTTCTCCAGTACCTAGCGCAGTGCCTGGCACATAATATACACTCAGTGAATGCTTATTGAATTACTGCCTGTGAAGGATTCCTTGACTTTTCTATTTTATAGGTGAAATAATAGCATAGGTAGCATTTGTGAGGGCTCCTGTGCTCCTTGGCACTGAGCTGAGCAGTTACATTCAACACATCATTTCATCCTCATAACCAACTTACAAGGAAATGTCATTTAGGACCTGCATTTTCCAGGTAGGGACCTCAGGTTTAGAGAAGTTAAGTAATTTGTCCAAGGTCATGCAACTACAAACAATGCATGAAATTAAGTCAGGAGGCAATGTAGCACATAAGAGCACATTCTTTGGGGTTAAAATGGTCTTGGCATCATTACTAGCTGTGACATTGACTACTTATGCCAATGCCAACTAAAAATTGGCACTTGCCATCTGTTTCTACAAGGATGAAGTCACTAGTAGCCACTGCAGCCTCTGAACTTCAATGCACCCTGAAAGGAGTTCAGGGTGGAGATCAGAAATGAGGCACTCTGTACTCTGGGAAGAACTGGCTGAACAGGCTTTCGGACAGACATTTTCAGGAGGAGATTTTACAAGCCCCAATTCTTGAGTCTTCTCATAAGAGAGAAGAGAGTGGTGATATTTACATGCTATTCCCTACAAATGATATGTGTATTTTAATGAGATTTTTGAGGATTCATATACAAAATAATTTATCATGATCCTCCTGGAAGCTAGTCCTTTCTGTAAAATTTTCTGAATAACCTGCAATATTTATCCCATAATAGACACAGATACAGAGAAAATAAACCACTCAATTGGGGGTGGGACAAACACAAAAGAGTAAAAGGACAAACAGCCTCTGATCTTGGATAAGATTCATTTAGTTGTGCTATGCTCATTCATGATGAACCTTTAAGTAGCTCCTAATCCAAGTCTGTTTTGAGTCTGATCATTTTCCTCCCTTGCAGATCTTCTGGAATTTGATCTTTTATTCACTTTTGGCAAAGTGCAGCCAGATCTTTCTCTCAGATTCTGACTTTGGATAGGACACTGACATAGCTCAGCCCTTTTCTGGTTGTTGACCTTATTTACAACATCATTTTTTTTTCCTATTTATGGTGGGAATGAAGATAATTAGATTACTATTACAAGCACAGATCAATCTTGCCTTTAGTATCATTTTTTAATATAAGAGGAAGCTGTACAGATGAATTTAGGAACTAGAAATTTGCCTTAGGAATAGAAAATTCTAATGGGATTGATTATCTTTGCCATCTTCCAACACCTGGCTCCATCCCTGAAATTTCTAGTTTTTAAAAGGATTTTACAGCTTTGTAGGCAAGTTTTTGAGCTATTTGTACAAACTGTTGGCCTTACCTCTGACACTACCATTAAAATATCCTTTCGCAGATATACATATATTATTTAGATATGTTTGGACTACTCAATCCCTACAGAAGGGTTGGGATGTAAAGTGGAGGAGGGATAAGATTGGAACTTGGAGAGGGGAAGCTAGCACACAGGGAGAGGGACGTTATGAATTGTAATAAACAAAAGTAGTCAAATCATAACCAGCTAGATCTTAGAGAGGACAACGAGGATCTGGAGAAGTAATACTGATAGTATGCCATGAGTTGGATCCCAGCAAGAACCGGTCTACCACTGTCAAATTCCCCAGATTTCTTGGGTTCTCAGCTTGTAACATAATCCTAGAGCTCTCTCTGCAATTTGGGGTGAGTTAATTCACCATGCTTCCTATCCCTGCCATCCTGGATTGCCACATAAAATGCAAGCCCCTGAGGCTTCCCTGGTGGCGCAGTGGTTGAGAGTCCGCCTGCCGATGCAGGGGACACGGGTTCGTGCCCCGGTCCGGGAGGATCCCACATGCCGCGGAGCGGCTGGGCCCGTGAGCCATGGCCGCTGAGCCTGCGCGTCCGGAGCCTGTGCTCCGCAACGGGAGAGGCCACAGCGGTGAGAGGCCTGCGTACCGCAGAAAAAAAAAAAAAAGCGAGCCCCTGTGAAAATCCGCCCTTTCTTTTCCTTTTACCCCCGCACTGCTCTGCTACTCCCTTCCTGTCTTTTGACCCAAACCCCTGCATCTGCTCTGTGCCCTCTGGAACCCTTGCCTTAAGTTCCAGGTTTGTACTTGAGGCTCCTCATTTTCCTATACCCTACCAGCCTTAGAATCCTTTCTCCTCAATACCTCTCTACTTTTTATCCTCTATCTTTGGGTAGAATTTTATGTATTTGATGCTCTGGCTATCCAGGTAGATAACTTTCTATTTTTTCCCCCTCCACCATCTACTTTCCCACTTCCTGCTTTTTTTTCTTACAACCTCTGAATTCTTTGGCATGTGACCCTCAGCTCTGATTAATTAAGTAATTATTGAAGTATAGTTGATTTACAATCTAGTGTTAGTTTCAGGTGTAAGCAAAGTAATTCACTTATATATATATATATAATATATACATATGTTTTCCAGATTATTTTCCATTATAGTTTACGACAAGATATTGAATATAGTTCACTGTGCTATACAACACTATTTACAATAGCCAAGACATAGAAACAACCCAAGTGCCCATCAATAGATGAATGGTTTAAGAAGATATGGTATATATATGTATATATATAATGGAATACTACTCAGTCATAAAAAAAGAATGAAATATTACAATTTGCAGCAACATGGATGGACCTAGAGAATATTATACTAAGTGAAGTAAGTCAGACAGACAAAGATAAACGTCATTTGATATCACTTATATGTGGAATCTAAGAAATAATACAAATGAATCTATATGCAAAACAGAAACAGACTCACAGACATAGAAAACAAATTTATGGTTACCAAAGGGGAAAGGAAGGGGGAGGGATAAATTAGGAGTATAGGATTAACAGATACTACTACACATAAAATAGATAAGCATCAGGTTTTTTTGTTTAAACTAATCCTGCCCTAATTGAGGGCAACCACAGTGTTCATACAGATAACACATTCAACCTGATGGCCAACTGGTTGCTTAACCATGTCACCTCCAATGACCTCCATCTGCAAGCTCCTTTAAGCATCATCCTTATGGCCAGTTACCATGACCTACAGCTTTGCTTCTGAAATATTAACACTCAAATATCCTGTAACTTCTTAGACTCCCACTTTTCTCACTGCCTTGCTTCCACTGCATGTGCTATTAAATTTGCTTGAGCTGTAAACCTTCTGATTTCTTTGTCATCCTCTTCTTATCTATTCCATTCCTTACTTAGACATTATCTCACCAAAACTCTCAACTCCTTGACACCTTGATCCTGGGTCAATCCAACTGTTTTCTCATTTACTGCACTCAGACCGCTGATCACGTATAGAGAAAATCATGTGACCAAATAGTGTGGTGTCAATACAGATCCATTGTTCCTAACTCAACTGGGTCCTCAATAGCCTGACAAAAAAGTCCCTAGTCACTCATCCATTCCTCAGAATGGCTCCTTCATAATCCTCAGAACTTTCCTAAAGCCTCAATGGTTTAAACTTCTTTTCATTCTAAGCAGAAGAAATTGCCTTCTACTCCAAAGAGAATATAAAATCTGACAGATGGGAAATCCCTCAATATTATGCATTTAAACTTAACAAGTTATCTGCATGTGTATTTATCATTACCATTTCTCCTTTAGTCACTGTGAAAGACAGATCCCCCTAGATCCCGTCCCTCCCTGCTTCGTCGTGAATCTGAGTTAATCAAAGATCCCTTTACCTGTATTTTCTGTGTTTTTCCTCTTTACTGGCCCTCCCCCACCTTAAATATAAAATAAAGGAGGAACAAGATCATATTCTCTACCTAAGTATCTGTTATTTACTATCTTGTTGGCACTATCCTTCCTAAGTTAAAAATTGCCCACATTCGTTATCTCCACTTCTGCATCTCCCACCTAATCTTTTATCTGGTTTTTGCCTTGAGGGCAACTGTAGTGTTCATACAGGTAACACAGCTATGATCACTAACAAGTGATTCATTACTAAATCCAATGGATATTTTTTATATATCTCCTACTGAACCTTTCTGTCCTGTTGATAGTTACTCCCTCTTTCTCGATACTCTCCCTACACTTGGGTTCTATGACCCTGCTCACTTACGTTTTTCCACCTGAAGAGTCTGCTTAGTTATCTAATACTAATTTGTTGCTGTTGTGTTCCCTATAGTTCACATTCTGACTACTGTCTCTGAGTGCCTTCCTCCATTCCCATCATTTTACCATCTATTTGCTAGTATATATCTGTAGCTTAGGTCTTTTTCTGGAATTCCATGGTTCTATACCCAACTATACACTATGAATATTTTTCTTGATTTTCTGCAGGTATCTCAAACTCAACACACATGGAAACAGATTTTCCATTTTATTCTGTTTCTGATGCTCCTTTTTATGTGCCTGATCTTAGTAAGTGGCTCCAATATCCACTAAGTACCAAAACCGTAAACTTGACTCAGTCTTGAATTTTAATCCCTAACATTCATCCAGGTTTCAAAAATCCTGTCACTCCTTTCTAATATACTTTTAATCTTTCTGTATCTTTTCAGCATGATTATAACTACTTTTGCTCAGTTTTTTTCTTTTCTTTTGATTACTGAAAAAATTCCCTGAGTAGGTCTTGAATCCCTCCTTCACATTGCTGCCAAAGTGGTCATTCTAAAAAGAAATTTTGGAAAAGTTCCAAACTTTTCAGAGAAGCATAAAAGGACCCTTCATAATTTGGATGCTGTTTGCTTCTGCAGTCTTACTCCTACTGCTTTCATAATATTTTTGGCAGACATTCTTTCTATAGAATTTACTAGAACTTTTCATATGCTAATGGAAAGAAACTTAGAGGAGACTACGGTAGGCAACATTTCTGAAACTTATTTGATCACGGAACACTTTTTTTTTCACAGAAATGTAATTAAAAATCTCTTAGAACTAGTAGTTTTCCAATGTTTGGTAAAATGATCCACTAGCCTAGACTTTATCATCAGGATAAAGATTGTTAAAACATGGAAACAAATAAGAAAAAAAACATTTCAGAAGAAACTGATTAAAGAATTGCTTCCATATTGTGTTATAGATAACCTGTCATAAATATAATAACTTTGGGATACTTTGAAAGTCTCTTTAATTCTAATCAAAGAAACAAACAAAAAAATCTGTGTTTGTCTAGATTTAACAAAAAAAAGGTATATTCCAGAAAAGCTCTTTATTGCTCAGAGATTGAAGTTTTGATTTAATTATTATCTGATAGGACATAAAACATATTTCTTTTATCATTCAAATGTAACTGCATTTCTGTCAAGATTTTAGGTATATAATGCATAGCATACCTTAGATATTTGAGCAGTAAAATGAAGAATGTGAACATTCTCAGTGGTGAAAGTAACTCGTAAGGCAAAGTCTTGGTGTCTAGCATGTATAATGTTAATTTCTAGACACTGGACAATTTTTTTAAACATGGAGATTAAATTGAGATTTGCATTTTCCACACTGAAGGCAATCAATAACTGACTGAATTTTTCTGACAGGATGCCTTCTGCTTTAATGGTGTCTAATTTATGCTACACTTTTTCTCTGAAATTTTATCTGAATGCTTCAAACTAAGATTAAATATTCCTGAAAGAGAAACTTCCACTTTAAAGGAGATAACACATGTTGCAGAAAGGACAGGCTTTCTTGATTAGTAGAATTCATTTGCAGATACCTAAAAATGTCTGTATATCACAGGGATAAGTGATATAAGAGGTAGACAGAAAGGAAGTGAGAGGATAACTTATTAATGAAGCCAACTCAGTCTTGACTGCTGTTGCCAGAGCTTCTGTATTGCTGAGATACTATACACTGATATAATTTCAGCCTGTTAATTGTGTCCTCAACCTTGTTGCTAACCATCTGTGCTAACAGTTTTTGTTTCTCTCTCTCTCTCTCTGCCTTAGGAAGTGCCATTTCAATTTCACTTTTTTTTTTTTTTTTTTTTGGTAACAAAGTGTTAAAAAAAGAACACGTAGGTGCTTGGACTCTCTTACCCAAGAATATAACTTCACATATCTTCCTTTGGAAGCTATCATTTTTCATTGTCAGCATTCAGATCTATTTTTATAATGCAATGAAGGAAAAAAATAGAAGTGCATAAATGAAAGAGTAAAGAATAAAAACCAAGCAAGACTCTACCTTTGCTAAGATTATCCTGCCTCTTTTATCTAAAGACTTTAAATACCTCTTTCCTACTCTGCAAAGTCATTTTCCCCAAAGATATAGTAATACCCTGTTCTGTATTGGAAAACTGTTGCTGCCCTATTGTTTAATCGAGAGGGCTGAACTAATTAAAAATTGGTAAGGTCTGTGTCTTTTAGTAGCTTATCACTGAAAGAGACAATAAGAATGTAGACAAGTATGTAGAATCTCCATTAACAGAATGAAGTGAGAGAACAGTCCAGCAGTTATAAGCACACAGAGACACATTTTCCTTCTTTTAGTTGTCTCTGGGATGCTCCAGAGATCTTAGATTATAGCTTCTGGTAGCCCATTATGTATAACTTTTTAAATAAACTTTTAAATTCAGGATGGTTTCACATTTATAGAAATGTTGCAGAGATAGTACAGAGAACTTTTGTATACTCCAAATCCAGTTTCCCCTATTACTATGGTTCATTTGTCACAATTATTGAACCAATACTGATACATTGTTATTCACTAAATTCTATATTTTATTCAGATTTCCTTAGTTTTTACCTAATGTTCTTCTTCTGTTCCAAGATCCCATCCAGGATACCACATTACATTTAATCATCATGTTCCTTTAGGCAATTCTTTACTATGACAAGTTCTTCAGACTTTCCTTATTTTTAATTATCTTGAAAGTATTGAGGAGTACCGGTCAGATTAGAAGATCTCTCGATTTGGATTGTTTGATATTATTCTCCTGGTTAGACTGAGGTTATGGGGCTTTGGGAGGATGACCAAAGAGGTAAAATGCCATTCTTATCACATCGTTCCAAGGATACAGTCTATCAACTTGACTTACCACTATTTTTGTTAACCTTTATCAGCTGTAGGTAGGGCTTATCAGGTTTCAACACTGTTAAGTTCCTTTTCCCCATCTCCATATTGTACTGTTTGGGAGGAAGTCATTACATGCAACTCACACTTAAGGAGTTGGGAGTTATGCATTCCCTCCTTGAGGGTGAAGCATCTACATAAATTATTTGGAATTCTTCTGAACAGGAGATGTCTTTTTTCCCCCATTTATTTAATCATTTATTCATATAAGTATATACTCATGGGTATTCATTTTATACATTGGGTTATACTGTGATGCTACAGCATTTCTTTTGTTGATAAAATTGCTCCATTATACGCTACTCAGAATTGGCCATAAGGAGGTCTTTCGGTTGGCTCCTTTGTAACTTTGATAGGTTCCCCAATTTAAAAAAAAAAAAAAAACATTTCCTTGCTTTTATTGGAGAATGATATTAGAATGTCTTTACGTTTTGAATGAAGAGGCTTTTTTAAAAAATGTATTTTATTTTTGGCTGTGTGGGGTCTTCGTTGAGGTGTGTGGGCTTCTCACTTGATAAATGCTATAAAGAAGATGAGTAAATGGACAGATAGTGACCAGCAGGGCAGTGTGGCTGTTTTGCTAGGGTGTTCTCTGTGCCCATTTTGCTAAGGTGTTCTCTGTGCCCAAGTGGGAGAGAGGGGTGCCTGTGGTTACAGAAGTAGGGGCAGAGGAAAGATCTCTAAGGGCATTGCAGGCATGGTGAAGACCTTGGCCTGCTTGATGAGAAGCAATTAGGGCATTGAGCAGTGAGTGGTCCTTTGCCTCCTGTTTCACAGCTTTGTCCACTTTACCTTACCTTATCACGTGAGGCATTTGAATAGAATGTAGGAAGTATTTTTGTAATTCTCTTTTGATTCTTATTGTCTTTTTATATTTAATTCTTTTGTCTTTTAATGAAATGAAGAATATCTTCTTAAAGACATTTGATAATTTCTTATAGTCATATACCGTACCTCAAAGTATTGAATCCCAGGACAAAATAGTAGAGATTGGTCCTTCAATCTTCAATTGGTCCTTCAGTCACAATGTTTATTGCAAATGACGAAGTTCTCTTATTCCTCTCGTAATATCAAGACTTCGGGGAACATCTGTGCCAATGGGGAAAGGTAGAGGACAACTCAGTACTTTTTTCTTCAACCCCATCGTCTGCTTGCTTTCTTTTCTTGGCCCCTCTTCCTCCTCCTCTGCCTGTCCCTCAGGTGCCTGGTTTCTTCGGACTTCTTCTGCACTTACCCCACTGTCCTACTCCTGTGTTATCATCCGCTCCTGTGGCTTCAATACCACAGCTATAATTCTCTTGCATTTCTCACTCAGAACTCCCTACAGCTCTAAATTCATATTTCTTACTACTTACTGGGCACTGCTACCCCAGAGTCCTTTAAACACAAACACTTAAATTGGACAAGTACTAGTCACTTCAGAGTGATGTTTTAATTTTTCCCTCTTCATCCTCTTATGCATCCAGTTGGTCACTGAGAGTTAACAATCCTGTCACTTAAATAGCTCCTGCTTTCATCTCCACTACAGGAAGCCTTCATGTTTCTCAGTCTGGATGATTGTAGTAGCCTTGCCTCCTTCCATTCTTCTCCCAATCTAAACCACCCTCCACTCCAGTCTGGAAATACCTTTCTAGCACACTGATCTGAATATGTCACACTGTTCCACAAAATCCTACAGAGTTCTCATTGCCTGCTGAATTGTTAAAAGGCTAGAATTTGTTGGTTTCCTTTGGAGTAGTGCATCTCAATCTTTTTTTCATTAGCACTCCACTAAGGAACTTTTTTAGACTTTTTTTTTCCTAATTGCTCCTCTCTTCCCCAGGAAATTTTAATACCATAAATATACTGTGTGTCTGTACATCTGTTCATGTTCTGTGGCCCTTTGGAGGGCCATGCATCTTTGTAATATTTAAGATTCTTCATCCTCCCAAGAACCAGTTCTTGCCTCTGGGCATAATGTCACCTCTGTTGACAGTGCCTGTTTTAGAGAATGTTGGCCTTTATTTGGACAAGCAGATAATTTACTAACAGATCCTTTCAAGGCTTATTGTTAACTTTGTTAGGACACGTCTAGAGTAGCCTGACTTTTGAGGTTTGTCTTTCTTGGATTCCATTTGAATGACTGGAACGTTCAGTTGAATATTCCACCCTCTGTTTGGTCCGAATTGTATCTCCCTGCTTTGGGTGACCTCCAGAATCTCGATTCCACTCATGGCTCCCCAATACATGTCCTCTGTTACACCTCTTACCTCTGCATACGCAAGTTCATTTTCAGCCAAAGACTTAACAGGACCCCTTTATAGATAGATTTCTGGAGCTCCTTCTCTCCAGTACTCTGCTAAGTTTCATCTATCTCGGCAGTCCCCGCCTCCAGTGTCTACCTCCTAAGCTTAGAGACATGTTAGGCTCCATTTGGGCTCCACCCTCCGTGCTGGAATCTGATCAGTGCCTATGGGCTGAGAGCCATGGTGATTGTAGGGTTCATTTCAAGTGTTCTCTCCTCACAGGATTTCAGTCCTACACTGCCTATTGCCCAGTTTTTTAAAACGATTGCTTCACACGTTTTGTCCATTGTTATAGTTGTTTAGAGAGGGAGGGTTGGTCTTGTATCAATTACTCTGTCATTACTGGCATGAAAGTTCAGTAGAGTTTAATGTTTATTAATCCTTAGTGGATAATTGTGTACGTCTGAGAATGAAAAAAAATAATAGTCTGCTCTTTACAATGACCTATCATAGAATATAATCTGTAGCTGACTAAATACTTACTTAAAAGACTTTAAAATATGGGTTATAATTTGCAGTCATAGTTGTGGGAAGGTAAGGGAAATCAGCAGTCATCGCTATGTTCCCTTTTACACTGTTGCTACCTCTGATGATTCTGTTCACTTGCCTAATTCCATTTTTCTTTATTTTTGGCCTCTTATAGCCTCATATTGTTCATTTTGGATTCTTATAGTCTCAGAGTAATAGGAATATTAGGTCCAGAGAAGTTCAAATCCAGTCACATTTTTGAGATGAGGAAATGGAGGAACAGGGGGACCAAATGTCTTACCTTAAAGTCACACTGCTGTTTAGAGCCAGGACCAGAATCAAATAACCTAAACACACATTCTGATGTTCTCTCCATGATCCTTTGCAACTCCCTACCCTCAACTTCACATTTTCATAAAAATCAATTTAATAGCTTCTTTGTATGTTTGAAAACAATGTAAAAATTAGAATTCATGTATTTAAGCCATTCTTGTAATTTCTTCCTTCAGTATTGGTATGAGGTTAGCTGGGGCATGGTCATGTCCAGGAAAATGAACCCCAGCTAAACGGAGGAAACATGTAGTTGAGGATTTTTTCAAGTTTAAGATTATTGTTTGCTTCTTACGAAAATAAAATCACGCAAACAAAAACCCCTAAACTTGTACAAACAACAACAGAAAACAAACGTTGTATAAAGTATTTGACCAAGTCTCAGTAAGTAGAAAAAGAAAGGGACAAATAAGTGATGTACCAGGATAAGTTCCCTAGGTCATGAGGACGTGCTGTGTCGAATGATGAATGTCTTTTGCATCTGATGTTGTAATACTATGATGCTTACGCCATCTTGTGGCTGATTTGTATAGTTGCATATTTCTTTCTTTTTTTTTTTTTTTTTTTTTTTTTGGTAACAAAGTGTTAAAAAAAGAACACGTAGGTGCTTGGACTCTCTTACCCAAGAATATAACTTCACATATCTTTCTTTGGAAGCTATCATTTTTCATTGTCAGCATTCAGATCTATTTTTATAATGCAATGAAGGAAAAAAATAGAAGTGCATAAATGAAAGAGTAAAGAATAAAAACCAAGCAAGACTCTACCTTTGCTAAGATTATCCTGCCTCTTTTATCTAAAGACTTTAAATACCTCTTTCCTACTCTGCAAAGTCATTTTCCCCAAAGATATAGTAATACCCAGTTCTGTATTGGAAAACTGTTGCTGCCCTATTGTTTAATCGAGAGGGCTGAACTAATTAAAAATTGGTAAGGTCTGTGTCTTTTAGTAGCTTATCACTGAAAGAGACAATAAGAATGTAGACAAGTATGTAGAATCTCCATTAACAGAATGAAGTGAGAGAACAGTCCAGCAGTTATAAGCACACAGAGACACATTTTCCTTCTTTTAGTTGTCTCTGGGATGCTCCAGAGATCTTAGATTATAGCTTCTGGTAGCGCATTATGTATAACTTTTTAAATAAACTTTTAAATTCAGGATGGTTTCACATTTATAGAAATGTTGCAGAGATAGTACAGAGAACTTTTGTATACTCCAAATCCAGTTTCCCCTATTACTATGGTTCATTTGTCACAATTATTGAACCAATACTGATACATTGTTATTCACTAAATTCTATATTTTATTCAGATTTCCTTAGTTTTTACCTAATGTTCTTCTTCTGTTCCAAGATCCCATCCAGGATACCACATTACATTTAATCATCATGTTCCTTTAGGCAATTCTTTACTATGACAAGTTCTTCAGACTTTCCTTATTTTTAATTATCTTGAAAGTATTGAGGAGTACCGGTCAGATTAGAAGATCTCTCGATTTGGATTGTTTGATATTATTCTCCTGGTTAGACTGAGGTTATGGGGCTTTGGGAGGATGACCAAAGAGGTAAAATGCCATTCTTATCACATCGTTCCAAGGATACAGTCTATCAACTTGACTTACCACTATTTTTGTTAACCTTTATCAGCTGGAGGTAGGGCCTATCAGGTTTCAACACTGTTAAGTTCCTTTTCCCCATCTCCATACTGTACTGTTTGGGAGGAAGTCATTACATGCAACTCACACTTAAGGAGTTGGGAGTTATGCATTCCCTCCTTGAGGGTGAAGCATCTACATAAATTATTTGGAATTCTTCTGAACAGGAGATGTCTTTTTTCCCCCATTTATTTAATCATTTATTCATATAAGTATATACTCATGGGTATTCATTTTATACATTGGGTTATACTGTGATGCTACAGCATTTCTTTTGTTGATAAAATTGCTCCATTATACGCTACTCAGAATTGGCCATGAGGAGGTCTTTCGGTTGGCTCCTTTGTAACTTTGATAGGTTCCCCAATCTTTTTTTTAAAAAAAAAAATTTCCTTGCTTTTATTGGAGAATGATATTAGAATGTCTTTACATTTTGAATGAAGAGGCTTTTTTAAAAAATGTATTTTATTTTTGGCTGTGTGGGGTCTTCGTTGAGGTGTGTGGGCTTCTCACTGTGGGTGGCTTCTCTTGTTGCAGAGCACGGGGTCTAGAGCGCGGGCTCAGTAGTTGTGGCTTGTGGGCTCTACAGCACAGGCTCAGTAGTTGTACTCATGGGTATTCATTTTATACATTGGGTTATACTGTGATGCTACAGCATTTCTTTTGTTGATAAAATTGCTCCATTATACGCTACTCAGAATTGGCCATGAGGAGGTCTTTCGGTTGGCTCCTTTGTAACTTTGATAGGTTCCCCAATCTTTTTTTTAAAAAAAAAAATTTCCTTGCTTTTATTGGAGAATGATATTAGAATGTCTTTACATTTTGAATGAAGAGGCTTTTTTAAAAAATGTATTTTATTTTTGGCTGTGTGGGGTCTTCGTTGAGGTGTGTGGGCTTCTCACTGCGGATGGCTTCTCTTGTTGCAGAGCACGGGGTCTAGAGTGCGGGCTCAGTAGTTGTGGCTTGTGGGCTCTACAGCACAGGCTCAGTAGTTGTGGCGCACGGGCTCAGTTGCTCCGCGGCACGTGGGATCTTCCCGGACCAGGGCTCGAACCCGTGTCCCCTGCATTGGCAGGCGGATTCTTAACCACTGAGCCACCAGGGGAGTCCCTTTTTTTTTGGCTGTGCTGGGCCTTCATCGCGGCGTGCGGGCTTCTCTCTAGTTGAGGCGCGTGGGCTCCAGAGCACGCGGGCTCAGTAGTTGTGGTGCCTAGGCTTAGTTGCCCCACAGCATGTGGGATCTTAGTTCCCCGACCAGGGATCGAACCCACGTCCCCTGCATTGGAAGGTGGATTCTTAACAACTGGACCATCAGGGAAGTCCCTGAACAGGCATTTGATTAGATGTTTCAGTATGAAAAGGAAGCTGGGATTGATAATTGACAAAAAAAAATGTCCCTTGACAAATGATCTGTTTGTAAGGGAAACAGACTACCATGGGATACTTTAAAATAACTGTACTCTCCCAAATGAAAACTTATGTGAAAGGAGGACTTTAGGACACAAATAAAAGGCAAATAAAACTACTAAGTCTTTCAGAAAAGAAGTCACGTCTCATGGTTTCTATCTCTACAGCGCCTCAGAATGTGCCTTGAATTAATAAGTTCTTGGTAGATATTCGCTGATCTATCTAAGAGGACCATGAATCTAAATATTGTCTTGATGCATATAGAAAACAAGAAAAGGTAAATGTCAAGGATTTATAAACTGTCTTAAGTTTCCATGTTCCTATAGTCTATTCTATTTCTTTATTATGTAGTCTGTATGCTGTAAAGATCAAATCTGGTTCGTAAGTCATATGAAAAGTTTATACTCATGAGTCATATGAAAGTCATACTAAATTTTTTACATTAATCGATTGTAAACTGATTATTTGTGAAATGTGAGAATAGCTTTCAGTTTGAGAGTATCGTCATAATTATTTCTTTTCTCCTATTGCTTTAAAACCCTCGAATGGGCTGCCCTGGTGAAAATAGATAATTTTTTCATTTAACAAGGGGGTCTTTATATGCTATATGAAATGGTCTCCAAGATTTGCTAAATAAACACTGAATAAAACAAAATGAAAAGTTTTAGAACGATATGCATATTATGTTAAAATCTGTGTGAAAAGAACAGTGGGGGGCTTCCCTGGTGGCGCAGTGGTTGGGAGTCCGCCTGCCAGTGCAGGGGACGCGGGTTCGTGCCCCGGTGCGGCAGGATCCCACAAGCCGCGGAGCGGCTGGGCCTGAGAGCCATGGCCGCTGAGCCTGCGCGTCCGGAGCCTGTGCTCCGCAACGGGAGAGGCCACAGCAGCGAGAGGCCCGCGTACCGCAAAAAAACCAAAAAAACCTCAAATGTTCCCAAACTCCTATACACAACTTTGCCACCACATTTAAGTGATTCTTTACACTTCTTTGGAATAAAATTTGCTCTCTTCTGAATGTAAAAAGCATTGGGATAGCATCCAAGGGCTGTGAAGAAGATATTTCTAAGCATGACATCAATCTTTCAGCATCTGCAGACCACTTAATGGATACTTAGCAAGCAAAAAATATTGCCAATTTTAGATACATTAAAATGCTTATCACAGTTAAAATACAAAGATAAAATATAATAAAACATAATACAATTATAACTGCAATAAGGGTGATACTGTTTATTTCTAACTCAATGATAAATAGGCTCTAATACATTTCATTTCTTAGTATTAAATCTAAACTTTCAATTATATCTATTAAGATTTACAACAAGCATTCAGAGGCTCTCTTAGATAGTTCTGAATACTGAGATCCAGCCTCCTGTGCTTCATCAGATATTAAGTCAACATATCATGCTCAAAGCTAAAAGGTTAAATGATTCAACTCACTCAGCTATTAGGAAGTCGAGGGTAAATTACTTTCTAATTTACTCTTTGATGGTACTTTACTCTGAAATAATTTCTTTATGATCTAATGCAGCATATGGATGTGGTTTTTAAATATGCCCAATGATATACCATCAATATATTTCTCAGGAGATACAGAGATAAAGAAAGAAGATAGGAGACAGAAAATCATCAGTTTGGGGAAAAAGTCGATCTATAAGTGATCAGGTCTTTCTCATGATTTTCTTTTGGTCTTATTAAGGGATCCTATTATCTTCATCTCAGAAAAGTCATTTTTCTGGCAATGAGTAATTGGTTTTGGCTATGCTAGATCCTGAATATATAGTTAAGACATGCTGCTTGAGGAAGTCACCTGAAGTCATAGAGATGGCAATATTGGTCTTGGGAAGAAATGTTTGTTTCCTCTCCTTCATTTCAAAAGTACTTTTCCTTTCAACAACGAGTATACTGCAGAAGAGAAAGCCAGGATTTTACATTTGCTGCACATATCTTTAGACAGTACACTTAGTGTTCATAATCTTATTATATTCCCAATGCTCAATATTAGTATAATTATTGATGTTGAACCGTAGTCAATATTAATTAGACTTGGCTGGTCATCTGGTCTCTGACCCAAAGCAGTTTAAGTATTGGCATTAAGGTGCAACCTCTGATATTTGCTTATTAATACCTTTGCCTGGGGCACAATAACTGGCGCTTATTCATTTCTAATCTCAGTAGAATATTGTCTGAGGCTACAATGTTTTTCAAAAGAATAATAAGCAGCAACTAAAGACATATCTCTTCTCTTTTAGCACACACAGTGAACAAACTGTCCCACATGTATATCAACCATACATCTGCTAACAATTGATTATACTACCCACATCTGAGCTTTCATGTAACTGCAAAGAAAACTATCAGCTAGCAAACTCAGACAATAATAGTTTCTCTTCAACATTGTCTGCCATTCATGTTATGTGATATTCAATAGTCATTTGATAAAGTAATTTCCAATAACTTGTCCTGCTTTCTTTCCAAGCAACATATAAGTTCTTAACTTTGCAACTAGTTTTATAAACTCCTCAGCAACTGTGTGATTTGTCTTTTTTTGCAAATGCCATGAAATGTGGATGTGTCACATTGCTATTTGATGAGGTTCCATAATAGACCATGCACTAGGGACTAGGGACAAAATGAATTGCATTTGTCCTACAAAACAGAATTTAGATTATTCATCAAAAATCAATTAAATTTCTGGAAACATTAACAAACATTATAAAAAATTAAGATGTACATGTTATAAGAGAGCGGTAGTATATGTAATAGTTATACATATTGTTTTTTTAAAAAAATCAGCCTGTGCTGGTTATAATTCTAGTTTTGTGTGAACTTTTATCAAATTATTCAAGTGTATGAATCCTCAGTTACTCTATTTGGTAAAATGGAGTTAATGCTGGTACGTGTCTTGCATGGTTATTGTAATTAAAACAAAATGCTCTTAACACTGTGATTATCACATAGTTGCCATACAATAATTGGTGGCCACATTTGGGAACTAGAGGAGAAATATTTGAAGGACACAGAGAGCTTTGTACAAGGATAGAAGCATTGTTTACAATCTCTAAATATTAGATATAAGGTAAGTGTTCTTGAATAAGTAATTGATTAAAATTATAATCCAAACAAAGAATAGAATACTATCCGCTCTTAAAACAATGCTATTGACTTATGTGTTGATACAGAAAACATCCAAGATGTAGTAACAAGACAAAAGAAATGTATAAAACTCTATGTATGGTATAATCCCAGTAAAATAATCTATTAGCTGTATATATGCATAAAAATACCTTTAAAACCCATGCACCAAGATATTAACATTGTTCTTTTTATTTTTTGTATTAACTGCATTTTTTAATGAATATATGTTAATTTATAATCGGAAAAATACTGTATTTAAACATGTATTTTTAATCTGTTCACATCTCTTTATTTTTCTCTTGCAACTCTCTCCAAAACTCATGTGTCTGATATATTTTTTAAAAATTTGCCAGTCTTATATTTTGTGGCCTTCTCTATTTAGAAGTCATGAAAAAGGAAGAACTTCATATCAGTCTGAAATCTTTTAAAAAAATCACTCCTATTTAGTTCAACTATCAAGTTTTTAGAGTAAAAAATTAAGTGAAACTATCGCTATCCACATTAGACCATAGAGAACTTACAAAAAATCATATTTCTTCAAAGATCAAAGAGCAAAATTTACTTTTCACTTAAGAGACTACTAATTTTGCAAATAATTTTAAGAGCATATAAACTATACAAGCATACAAAATCAGATAAAACAAAACAAAACAAACAATCTTAGGTCGGTCTGTCTATAAATTAGTACTTTGTAATCCCTCCTGTAGAGATGTGGAAATATCAGTTAATAGTTGTTGAAAATTTATTACCTGTGAGGCACTAAGTTCAATATATGAATTATACACCTTAATTCTGTTAACTGTCTAAAGATAGAGAGGTAATTTAACCATCATATCATAGATGAAGATGTATAGCCTCATGTGGTTGAATAACTGTCCAGGGTTCCTCAAACAGCAAGTTGTAGGGTTGAGGTCTGAGCCCTACTAATCTGCTTTCACCATTTATTAGTGAATTTTAAGATATGTTTGTATTATTAAAAAAATCAACTGACTACTCAAGTGTTTGCAATGATTTCATTACTTTTCCTTTTCTTAGTTTTACTCCATCCTGTACTCTTCTTCTAGCTACTTTCATGGCTATTTAAGTAAAGCATCACAGGAGTGAAGATCGTATTTAAAGCAAAGGATTGGGTTTCTAGATTTGGGAAAAGTTTTTTTTTTTTGTGTGGTATGCGGGCCTCCCTCTGTTGTGGCCTCTCCCGTTGTGGAGCACAGGCTCCGGACGAGCGCGAACCCGGTTCCCCTGCATCGGCAGGCGGACGCGCAACCACTGCGCCACCAGGGAAGCCCCAAAAGTTTCTTAAGAGTTCTACTTCTCCAGTGCTATTCTTTGGGGGCAAAATGGCATTTAAAGTTTTTGACTATGACCCACAATAAGATATACATTTTATATCATTACCCAACATATGTACATACACACACCCGACATACACAAATGGTCCGTACTATCCATGAATGTGTAAGAATATTAATAAAAAGAAAAATGCTCTGAACCAAACAGAATTATATGCTTTTTTGCATATCTGCTTTTCATTTTTAGAATAAGAGTCTGCAAATAGAGCTTTGCACAGGGTGATTATGTTTCACAAAATTTTTAAGAGAGCTTATAGGGACTGATATGTGCTTCATACATTTTAGCGCAAATTCTATTAAAGTATCTCAAAACACATTATAAAGTATTTCTTCACATCAAAAGCAAATGTGTCCAAATCACTAAAAGCAGAAAATAACAAAACAAAATTGACTAAGCATAAATGACCAGCAAAAGTATCTAGCAGAGTGTTGATAAGCCCCCAAACTGTCACCCCTCCCCATTCACCAGTCCAGGGATAATTTTCAGCTTTTTTGATTAGATACTGAAGATATTCTCCCATATTATGTGTCTTCTACACTTTAATTCATCTTCCTCTATTATGTGAACGATGGTTCTGCTGTGGAATGTATACCTACACATAACAAATACACTGCAACATGAAGCTGAAACAAGAGGACACATTCTATTTGGGGCAGAAAAACTGACACTGCTCATTTTCAGAAACGGCTCATAAATGTTTGTTAGGAAAAGAAGAGTAGATATGTAAGTTCTCGAAACCTTTTTTTTTTTTGCTTAATTTCCTTGAATGATGTTGAGTATTTAAATGAAGAGGGAAAGAATTCCCACCCCAAGTAAACTATTAAAGCTTGTAGAAAAGAATGTTACAAAAACTGTACCATAAGAAACAAAAGACTTTCATATTTCTTCCAACATCAAGTGATGCAAATGATAGAGAGGACAAACAGTGTATTACAGGGAATTTGGGGATTTTGTAGGGAGGCAGGAGGGAAATACAAACAATTGATAAATGGCATCATTTGCCTTTGCTTCATTTCATGTTGGGACTTAGGCAAATCTCTAATGACTTGGAGGCTTGTTCAGATGAGAAATGGAGACTATAATAACCTCTTTGTAAGACTATAGTGATACTCAAAAATAATTATTGTAATTTACTGACATGTTTTAGGCAATTAGTAAATTTTAGATCACCTCCCCTTTCCTAATTCCTCTCCATACATTAGAGAAATGGTTTACTTGTTTGGGAACAGGAGAGAAAATTTCTGTGTTATAAGGTAAAGGAGAAAGATGACTTCTTTTGGTTTCTGTGATATCTGCAAAGTAATAGGAAATCTTTTCTCCATATTGATTTCTTCAGGTGATTTGTGGGAGGGACTCCCAGAGGACTCAGGGAATGCATGTGTGGAAGCTGGGATTCCCTGAAGTATCTCCAGGTTACGAAACAACCACATGACTCCTCTGAAGGTCAAGAAGCAGTAGAATGAGAGGTAAGCTGTCTTGATAGAGCTTTTTCCTCAGAGATTGGAATTTGAAACAAATGCCTGATTTCTCCTTTTGGTTAAAGAATTATGATTAAGCTCAACAATGATCCAAAACAAAGGTGTGTGTGTGTGTGTGTGTGTGTGTGTGTGTGTGTGTGTATTTGGGGGAGTGTAATATCACCACACCCGTAGTCTGCACAACTTTCCTGGTTAGTGTTAGCAGCCATTTCAAATATAAATAGGGAAGAAGAAGGAAAGGGAAAAACAAGTTGGAAAATGAGGAAAATCAAACCACCTTTTCAAGTATTATCTGTACAATGTATTATCTGTACAATTATCTGTACAATTCTCGATAGCTGAATTTTGGGAAATAGTCATTCATGGTATGTTCTACTCATTTTTTTTCCATTTTTCTTCATACGGGTGTTTGGTAGGCAACTGAAGCAACACAAAATTTAAAATGGAAAAGGAGCAAAGTGTAGCAGTTTGTAGTGACATTTTCGAACAGAAGGTATCTAGGAACTCATGGAAAGAAAATAATGCTAGCAGCTCATATTTATTAATGATTTCATGTAAGTTAGGCACTGGGCCTTGTATTAATATATGTCATCTCATATAGTTCTCAAATCAACACAATGAGGTTGGTACTATTATTGACTCAGTTTTACAAGCAAGGATAACCACTCTGATGTACTGATTCCCTCAATAGAGTCAGAGTACAAAAAGATTAAATTTTGAAGAACTTCTAGAATAGTGAGTCTCGAAATGGCTGGAGAGTAACATGCTACAAGTTGTCTTATCAAGGAAGAAAAAAGACAAAGTTCCAAGGGCTTCCTCTGACACTGCACAAGAGACAGCTTTAGAATGAGTCAGAAAGACAATGAACACCTGTTCTATCCTCACACTAAGTTTGAAAACTTGTATATGTAGTTCAATTAAAATTGTATAGAAGAAAAAATATTTAGTGCATTACCCCTAAGGGAAAAAAGAATGATTTCTGTATCCTTTAAGAAGGAATATTTAAAGCCAGGTTGAATATTAATAATTGTAGCAACAATTGAAATATCTGCAAGTTTCAGGCTCATTACTTACAGTGAATCTACAGCATGTTTTAATGTCCAAGAACCAAGACATCTCCATTTCTGCCTTTTCGAGAGGTGCCTTCACAAAAGAATAGAAGGCTATTAAGTTTTTCAAGGCATGGAGACTCAGAAATTGTGTTACTGAGCCATTCAAGATGGATGGTGGGGAGGACATATAATTAATGGTGTAGGCACAGTCTTCTAATGAGACATTGCATTCACACCAGGTTTCATTCTTCTTCTTTCTTATTTAATACAAGTGCTGTAACCAGGTGGATACAGGTGAAGTCTTGTAATATTTTACAAATTTACACAGCAAGAATTTCTCTCATAGCAGAGAAAATAAAATTTTAATTTTTCACTTCTTTTTCAAATAAAAATGATTTTTCAAATCAAAGAACTTAGCCTTCCAACAAACATACTGATTGAGATTCTCACCACCTCTTCCAACCCTCAGTGTGGTATTACTGAGGAGGGCCTGATATTTTTCTTCCAATTGATATCTAATTTACTCATAAGATTTGATTCCAGCCAAAGCTAAGCCATATCAGTATGATTTTCAGAAACACATAATAACAAAGGCTTAATTATTTAACTAAAGGTTCAAAAATTCTAACCAATTATTAACAGATAATCAATAAATTTCTCTGAAAACATTTAACTATGTAGTATCTATATTTGCCTGACTTATAATAAAAAGTATACAAGTAATATAATATATTTTTTATTATTAAAATGGAAACAATTCAAGAATACATGGAATAAACAGTTAATGCCCAATTTTATTTTTCCACTTTTTCAACCCACTTTCCTCTCCAATAGATAAGCATCTTTGTCTCAGTTTAGCTTATATCCTTCTAGAAATTTTTCATTAACTTTATATATACTGGTATGTGTCCAGATATATTGATATATGCATACATATGCTAGATAATTGAGCCCATTATTCTGAGACTTGCTTTTTACACTGAATAATTTGACTTTGATACTCTATTCTGTCATTATATATTCACTAAATTATTTTCAATGGTTGTTTAGTATTAATTAGTAAGAATATATCATTATGTATATTGGTCTTCCCATATTAATTTGATTGTTTTTGATCCTTTGTCATTCTAAATTTACAATAAACATTTTTGGGCTGGTTTCCTGGTGGTGTGTACAAATGGTTTTGAGGAATAAATTACTAGAAGTAGAATTATTGGGTCAAATGATATATGTTCTTTAAATTTTATAAATGCCACCATCATGATGTACAGAAAGGCTCACCTCATTTTCACCTAGAATTAATTTTCCACCCACCCTTGATAACAATGGATGTTATAAACCATTTAAAATTATGTTAATTTAAAAATATCACATGAAACCACAAAATAGCATTTTCCTGTTTATTAAATATTTAGTAAGGTTGGGCATTATTTCCTTTTTTTGTGGGTCATTTTTATTTCCCCTTTTATGAAATGACTATTCAGACTTTATTTGCCCCTTTTATTGTATTGTCTCTTTTTGTAACTAATTTGTAGATACTCTTTTCATTTTATAAAATTAAGCCCTTGTCTAATATAATTTTTGTAAATATAATCTCCCAAGTTTTCAAATCAAAAAAAAAATTTTACTTGTTTATAGTATTTGTTCTGTTATCCTGAAGTTTTTGATAGTTGAGTCTGTTACTTTTAAAATATATTGATTTAAATTTGTCTCAAGTAGTCCTTTACAATTATTAAAGAAAAAGTAGTTTCCAAAAGGAGAAATTATTAATTCTCCGGCTAAATAATAATCTGAAACTTCATAAAAACAGTTTTTTATGAATTATTATTTAGGTTAATAAGCCTTGACCCTTAGATTTAAATTCCCTACTCAGTTATTTAATATTATTACAGATGGTTGTTCATTTCCCTTTTAATAATCAATTTATGTTTCTCATTGTCTGCCTGGACATGCTCTAAGCCCTACAAGAAAATTAAAGAATGCAGAGATGGCATTGACTCTGCTCCATAGAATTTATTTAGATCAAATAAGTACATTTATAATAGCAAATGACATGAGTTCAAGGTGTAGTTTGAAATTATGAACACATGTAAATATGTTCAATCTCCTAGTTGAAAGCAGAGGCAGAGAATATTTTGATTTCAAATGCCTCAAAGACTGATAACTCATTGCATGTAAATGATAATTTTCAATGTCTTACATCTACAGAAGAGTGTAAGGGGTGGCATAAATATTTTTCTGCTTGACTGAGTGGGCATTTTTCAAGCTTCAAAACTTCAGCAGTCCTCTCTGCTCTGAGAGCCTCTGCCCCACCAACATATTTCCCCCTTCCATAAGTTAGCAATCAATTCAGCTTTGTCGTTTTTTGTTTAAGGTATTGAAGACTGGTTTTCATCTTTTTGGCAGCTGAATACTCTGGAAGTTAACAACTTGTCTAACAGTTTTGGAAAGAATATGTGTAGTCATATTCTTTACCTCGATAGTTTAATTTCTAGGAATTTGCCCAAATAGACGCTCTGCATAATCTTATACATTTTTGCAATTAATCCTCGTAACAATTCTACAATAGAAATCCTATTTTTATTTTCATTTGTCATTTGATGAAAGCAAGACTGGGAAAATTTAGAACATTTTCCATAGCTACATACCTAATATACTCTGAGTATCTAGAGAATGACTCTCAAGCCAGAATTCTACTTCCTCTGCAAGAGAAAAAGATCCAAAATAAGGACAAAAATGTTTGATAAATACAGGTATTTAAAATGAAGTGTTTATATATATGTATCCACCAACACCCAAATATCTAAGATAAGAAAAGAGCTAAGTAAACAGTCATTTTAAGGACACATAAAATAATGAATATGTTAAAGTGTTCATGATTTGGCATTGAGTACAAAATCAAAACACACAACTATAATTATGCTATGTAAAATTGTGTATACATATGGATTAGAAATGAAAGGAAACAGATGAAAAGCTATGTGAATTTCTGGGGTGGTTGGATTCTGAGTATAATACATTTTTATGAGTTTTAAAATATTGCTTTAATGTTTGTGTAATAACAAAAGTAACACAGGTGTAAATAGCAGTCTCTGTATTTGAGGTTTCTAAGCAATTATTCCATGCTCCATAAAAATTTCAATGTCCCAAAAGATTTCTGAGATTTCTAGGGGTTTTATAAACTCCTGATTATTTAGTGCCCTGAATTTCTACACTGGAGATTTTCCAATTCCACTCATGTCTTATCTACCATAAATGTTTCTTTCCCTCTGAATGCTTTGACCTGGATGTGGGATTAGGTCGCTTAATTTCCCCTGAAACTTTCAAACAAGACCTAGTTGGCAGGTATTTCTGAAGTCTTAGATGGAGAGGTGTTTTATCACAGCAAAGTAAACAAGTTAATGTTGAATACAGATCACTACTTTCCTAAAATTCTTCTGGCTATCCAGCACATCACTTATTTTCTGCTCCTTGAAGATTTACTGATAAGTTCCCCTCACTTTATCATGTAAGACAGTTTTCCATCTTCAACCTCGACTCTGAACATAATGAATATGTGATATTGTGCATCCATAAAACCAAAGGGGCATATGCCAGATTTCACCCTTTAGCAACGTAGAGATTTACTTTGAGATAGATTATGACATTCCAAACATAAGAATGGAGAAGTCACTGTATTCGTTTTTGGGGGGTTTAAGTGACGTTAATTTAAAGTCGCAAATTTTAAATTAACATCCCACTGTGTTTTGAGTACAAATGTGCTCGATGGCGTTTTTTTTTAGAAATTCAATACTGCAAGTGTTTTTAAGTACCTATTACTTACTAGGCAGTATAGTAGGAAGGCTTAGTACAAACGAGACAGGTCTTATAAAAAGAAACTCTTCTGAATAACTTCTTGAATAGCAACAACAACTAAACAAAAATGAAATAAGGCTTTCAATATGGTAGAAGGAATTTAGATCAGAAGAAAGAAAATAGTGAGAGCTCTAAGCATTCAAATACGGCAGAGAGAAAGAGATTTGGGGATCTTCTTTTCAGTGCATCTTGATGCATCGTAACAGATATCAAATGAGATTGTAACAGATATCAAATGCTCTAAGCGTTCAAATATGGCAGAGAGAGAGATTTGGGGATCTTCTTTTCAATGCATCTTTATGCATTGTAACAGATATCAAATGAGATTTAGGCATAGGATGAACTAGACTGATTTTGCATTTGTCTTCTGTACCTACTATACTATTATTCGAAGGTATAAAACATGTTTTCTATTGGTGTATCTTCTTTTATTATTTATCATCCTCTCATATTCAAGAAGCTTTACAACTAGCCTAATAAAGTATTTTCAAACTACCTAATAAAATAAGTTCCACTAGAAGTCTGCATTGTGACTGGAAAGCAATAGGGAGAAAGCCTGATTTATTGGTAAGTGAGAGTATGCTATAAATTTTTTCCATTTTAAAACTGCCTATAGATTATGAGATCACTCTTACTTAGAGAAATTGCAGCAGACAGGCATAGTGATGCAAGTACCAAAGAAAAGAATCACAGTGTCCAAGGGTATATGCTTTGCTTTATAAAATGAATCTATTTTTTCTTAAATACTATGTATAACTGTAACGAAATTGTCCCAGGGAAGATTGTTATCGAAGAAATGATACATGTTTTTGTGAGACATTTTATAATTAAAAAAAATCACTTCTCAGTTTATGTATTTTGTGATTTTTTTTGATTCTCATATATTAGATTTCCTTAAAGTGAAAGCATACTGTATCTAACACAACATAACTAATATAGCAACAGTAATTTCCAGTCTAGTAGCCTAGGTCAGATTTTGAAGTTCAACAGAAAGATATTTCAGGTGAGATTTTTGGCTTTACACATGACTAATATTTTTTTAAATGAAATAAAATTTGTTATAATTTCATTTAAATTAAGGAAAAGAGCTTGGTCATCTCTGGAAGTTAAAAAACAAAAACAAAAAACAACGACATACTCTAGCCAATAAGAATATTTCCATATGGAGTGGACTTTATGAATGCTACAAAAGCCAAAGGATTAATTTAAGCAAGGTGTGTTCTGTGTAGATGCTCAATCCTTACAAGCTGCCTGTCTCTAGGCAAATCACTTAACCTCTCAGAGACTTCTTGCCTTATTTATAAACAAGGAATGTGATTTGAATTTCCTTCTTTACATGCTTACTGAAGGTTGATATGTATAAAGAAACCTTTAAACTCTTAAAAAAGTGTAAGAGAATTTGGGCCTTATAATATAATATTATTATTGTGTTGGATAAAGTACACGAGTCCTTAATTATCCTAATTTTAAAATGGCATTAGAGTTATTTTGGCCACTTATTGGTTTATCTGGTATCTGAACCCACAGCCATTTATGTAATAAAAACTAATGCCTATATAACCAGCAAGATAGTATTGCCAAGAATATGGAACCAAATGGCCACAAAAGAATTAAAATCGAATCATAACTTTGAATGGTTCAAATGGTATGAATTGTTAAATATGCAAATGTATGTGAAGAGCTCTTATAATTCTCAAACTTTAAGTCATGATTGAACATTTTATGGCAAATAAAGAACAGAGGTTCTTAATGATTTAAATAGGTAAAAATGGCAAAATATACTGGGGTAGAAATGATGAGATTACATATGAGAGGGCTCTTCCTAAAGTAGATTTATTGCTGAGCAAGTATTAAAAATGTGTAATTCATCTTAAAGATTTCTTTGTTTTATGATAAGTTGCTATTTTCAGAAAAGTTTCAAGGATGTACAGATAGATAGTTTCCTTCACCCAGCTTGTCCCACTGTTAACATAACCATGGTGCCTTTGTCAAAACAAAAAAAGCTAGTACAATATTACCTAAACTACAGGCTTTTTTGGATTTCACCAGTTTTCCCACTAATGCCCTTTTTGTGTTTCAAGATCAGATCTAGGATACCGTACTGCATTAAGTCACAATATCTCTTTCATCTCCTCAGCTGTGTTTCTAAGTCTTTCCTTTCATGATCTTGAAACTTTTGAAGAGTACTGTGAAGCATTTTGTAGCATGTCCCTCAACTTGGCTTTATTTCATATTTTTCTCACGACTAGAATACGGCTATGGGTTTGGGGGAAAAATATCACAGAAGTAAAATATCCTCATCATGTCATACCAAGGTACTTGGTATCAACATGACATTTTGGAGATGATAACATTGATCACTCAATGAAGGCGGCCATGTTTTGCCACAGAAAAGTTACCTTTTTTCCCCATTTCCATACTCTCTGAGTAGTGAAGTTTACCCCACACTCAAGGGGAGAGGAATTAAGCTTCAACACGGGAGGTGAGTGAATTGGAATTTTTGTGTAAGAAAGATTTTTTTCTTCTCTGTCATTTATCTATTCAACCATTTATTTACATCAGTGTGGATCACTAATATATATTTTATCCTTTAGGTTATCATCTAATATGATTTTTATTTTCTTGCTTAAAGTGTTTCAGCTTTGGTCATTGGGAACTCTTTCTGGTTGGCTCCTGTAACATTTTGACATGCCTCAATAATTTTTTGCCACTATTTCACCTTCTGCCACTACAAAGTGCTTCAGGTTCATCTTGCGTTTTTCCAGCCCTAGCTCTAGAATCAGCCACTTTTCCTGAGGGCATGGGTTCCATTTTTATTGCAGAATGGTAATTAAAATCTGGGCATGAGGTGTGTTCATTGCTACTGTGGCATTACTGCTTCTAGGACCTTCAGTAGGTAGAGCTAGTAAATGCTATGTATATATACCCATGTATGCACACATATCTATATTTGTTTTTGTATCTATTTGTACGTAAATTAAAATAAAAATGACTTCATATTGATATCACTACCTCTATCACTGCAAGGTTAGTTTTAGTTATCTCCCTTTGTTTACGTGACAGTGAGAAACCCAGCTTTCATTTTCAACAATTTATTTACTTGTATGTTTCACCCCAGTATAAATGCAAAGTGATTTTCAGAATTCACCTGTACTCCTGTGAGAAAAAAAAAAGATCAAATAGAGTATGTCTATGTTTGGTTATTTTTCTCTATAGCATTATTCTTTTCAGTCTTTACCCTGCCAAAGTATTGTTTCTCAGAGTTACTTAGAGTAGATTTGTTTCTCCCATGGCCTTCAGTTACGGCTTATGTTTGTAATTTGGCTAGTTTCATTTGACACAGTCCCTACTCCATCTACTCCATCTTGGAATATTCCAGCATCCCATTTGTTTCCCTATTTTCAATTAGCATACTATATAGCTCACTCTTTGTGTTGTGTGGTTCTATGGGTTTTGATGAGCACACAGTCACTTGTCAATCAGCACAGTACTGTGCAGTACAGTTCCATCACCCCCAAAATGTCCTCACGCTATCACTTTGTAGTCAATCCTCCTGTATCTCTAAATGCTGGCCACCACTGATCTGCTTCCTATCTCTATGTTTTGCCTTTTCTAGAATTTCATACATATGCAATCATACAATATTTAGTCATTTGGGTCTCCCCCCTTTCACTTACAAAATGCATTTAAGATTCATCCATGATAGTGCCTGAATCAATAATTCTTTCCTTTTTATAGGTTAGTATATTCTATTGTATAGGTATACTAAGTTTGTTCATTCAATCACCAGTTGAAATATATTTTAGTTATTTTGGCATTTTAACAATTATAAATAAAATTGCTGTGAATATTTACATATAGGTTTTTCTGTAAAACTAAGTTTTAAATTCACTTGGGTAAATACCTAAGAGTGAGAATGCTGAATCATATTGTAAGTGCATGTTTAATTTTAAAAGAAACTGACAAAGAGGTTTCCAAAGTGCAGTCCCATTTTGAATTTCCTTCAACAATAAATTAAAATTTCTGTGATCAAAAGCATTTCGTATTGTCAGATTTTTAAAAAAATGTATCCCTTTTAAAAGTTGTCTAGTGGTATCTCATCATGGTTTTAATTTGTAGCTTCCTAATGACTAATGATGTTAAACATCTTCCCATATGCTTATTGGTCTTTCAGATATCTTCTTTGATAAAGTTCAGGTATTTCACCAATTTTTAAATTTTTAAAATTAATTTTTAAGAATTCTTTATATATTTTTATAAATATGTGATTTAAAGTCTGAAGCTTATATTTTCATTCTTTTAACAGTTTCACAGAGCCATTAAAAAATTTTTATTATTTTTTTTTTGCTTTTGATTCACTCATTGTAATAGAAAGGGTTGTGATCAGCTAATTCCTTTAGTGACAAAAGAGCATGTACATTGAAGCAAGTAAGAAAAAAACAAATTCCAATATATCACAGATTGAAGGTTTAGACCTTGTATATTTTCTTATCTATAATTTCTCATAAATAGCTGGTTCTATAGAATTTATTTTAAGTCAGAGGTATAGGATTTGACATTTTTTCTCATTAAAATTTTAAAGTTATATGCTTCTTTGGTTGTCCTGAGATTGGCCTACAAAATCCATTAGGTAGCAGAATTATAGCATTATACCAATAGTTCTTTGGAAAAGAGTGGTGCAATATGGTAGGTACTAGCCGCATAGGACTGTTGAGTACTTAAAATGTGGCCAGTGTGACTGAGGCTATGGCTTTTAATTTTGATAAGTTTAAAAACTGATACTCAATTTAGTTACTGAAGAACTTTCAAGTATATATGGGACAACTTGGCTTTGTGAAACTTTTTTTTTCAACTGTAAATTTTATGAAATCTAAATACAGATCAAGTATATCCAGTAAGAATTTAGTATCAAAATTGAGATGTACTATAAGTACACACTGGATTTTAAAGACTTAATATGAAAAAGAGGATGTTAAAAGGCCCATTAATATTTTTTACATGATTTACATTTAGCATGATCACATGTTGAAATGACTGTATTTTGAATATATAAAATATATTTTAAAATATATTTAATATTTCATATATTTAATATATTATTAAATATATTTTAAATAAATAAAATATATTATTAAAACCCATGTTACTAGCTTCTTTTCACTTTTTTAAATGTGGCCCCAAGAAAGATGAAATTGCATATGTGTCTTACAATATGTTTTCTTTAGACAGCACTGCTTTAGAACAACATATTATGTATTAAAATTATATTTCATGTCAGAAGGCATTCAGTGTTCTGAAATGGCATGCTAATAACCTGACCACAACTAACTCCAACTCCTACAATATAATCAGGCACCCTTGTTCTCCTGCCTTCCTGAAGAAGGATCAAGGGTCACTAAGTTCCAAGTCACCTTTGATGGATTTTATATCCTCAGGGGCTCCAGCAAGGAAAGGGCTGGAAGAACGGATAGTAAGGCTCAAGATGGGTATTGTAGGTCTGACAGTATCTCCTGATGCCCTAAACACACCGTAAAGTGGGCAACACGTCTGATTACTGAAGGGCTCCAGTTCATGGCTTACTTTCTTCTGAGGAAAAAGGGGTTGGGCTGCCTCCTTTCCTTCCCACTGCCACGAGTTAGTACTTTCTCTTAGTACTTCTTAACTCAAAAAGCATAGAACCCCAGCCTTTCACCTTTCTCCTTACTTTTCAGCAGTGTGAAATTAATAATAAGAGGTTTCCTTACTTAGCAAAGACAATTTTTCTTCTTTTTATTTAGCTTATTAAGGAAATTGTGTGTGTACATATACGCACATATATATGTGTATGCATGCATACACACACACACACAAACACCACGAGTATGAAAGATTTAGTGGTATAGGTATCATCTCACCAAAACTGAAACTAGTTTTCAAAAAGATAACTAATATAGAAAGAAGTTGCCCTGACTTTGAAATGATATTACACATTATATTTTTAAAAAGATATTTCAAGAAATTTTAATATCTTAGCATAAAATTTCACAGGTACAATATTTAAAGTTTTTTTTAGAAAAATAAAGAATAGTATAGAAATCTTAAGGATGTTAAGTATAATATTCATAAAAATACAACTAAATGTCATGGGTATATTATTCTACCTACCATGACATACTATATTAAGTTTTAACTTTGATACAATGTTAAACCTAAATTCACAGAACATCTCTTCATATAAGATAAATTTCTAAAACTATTCTTTACTTTGGATGAATTTTAGCTTGTAATCTTCTTAAACAATCAAAGTTACCTATAAGTTCTAATTGAACACATTTCTCTCAAAATCCAGCCAGCTTGGGAAAGTAAGTATATACTTACAATGTAGAGAACATATCATGGGAAGCACATAGACAGTTGTTAAGCTACTCCACTGTATGATAAAATTCTTGAATTATTACATTATAAACCTGTTAGGATAGAGAGAGAAAAAAAAGTATGTTAGTTAAATGCGCTGGGTGTAATATATATGAAGCTAAATAACCAAAAGAAAACAGAAAATAATAATATGTCTTACAAACATAGATCTTTATGTATTATTGTGTCCTTCTCTTACATTAATTTATGAATACTTTTAATTTGGGGGAAAATGTTATTGAATTACATAAGTCATTTCAAAATACAGGCAGACCTCAGAGAAATTGCAGGTTAGGTTCCAGACCACTGCAACAAAGTGGATGTTGCAATAGAGCAAATCACACAAATTTTTTGGTATATCAGGGCATATAAAAGTTATGTTTACACTATACTGTAGCCTATTGTGTAATAGCATTATGTCTAAAAAACAATGTACATACCTTAATTTAAAAATACTCTATTGCTAAAAAATGCTAACCATTATCTGAGCCTTCAACGAGTCAATCTTTTTGCTATAGTAACATCAAAGATCACTGATGACAGACCACCCTAACAAGTATAATAATAATGAAAAAGTTTGAAATATTGGGAGAATTACCAAAATGTGACACAGACAAATGAAGGGAGCAAACACTGTTGGAAAAAAAACAGCGCTGACAGACTTGCTTGATGCAGGGTTGCTACAAACCTTCAATTTGTAAAAAAAACCTCAGTATTTGCAAAGCACAGTAAAGTGAAGCACAATAAAATGAGCTATTCCTGTACAATAAAAGAGATATTACTAAAAAGAATAAATGGTGTCTTTAAAACTCTAAGGAAATGAGTATATCGTGTTAACTAAATATATTTCATGGTCTCTATTTTTCATGTTTTCCACTTAAAGAATAAGTTGTGTCTATAGCACAAAAAACAAAAACCAAAATAAAACATTACTAAATCATCTGGATGTTTATTATTATCTGGATGCTTAACAGAGTAAATACCATGTTGATGTATGCCAGCTCCTATGGTCTGAATGTCTGTATCCCCACCCCTTCCCCTCTAAATTCATATGTTGAAATCTTAATGATCAAGGTAGTGGTATTGGGAGGTGATTAGGTCATGAGGGTAAAGCTCTTATGAATGGGATTAGTGCCTTTATAAAGGAGAATCCAGAGAGCTCCCTTGCCCTTCCACCATGTGAGAACACAGTGAAAAAACGGCATCTGTGAACCAGGACGCTCTCACCAAACACCCAATCTGCCAGCCTCCAAAACTGTGAGAAATAAATATCCATTGTTGATAAGCTACCCAGGCTGTGTTACTTTGTTATAGCAGCTCAAATGGACTAAGACACTTGCCCACATACATGATTGGGTACAAATGGAGCAAGTGCTTTCAAACCTAATTGAGTTACTTATTCAGTAATGAATGAAGATTAGATCTAATACAAAGTGGGAAACCGACCCACTGACATTCATCACCCCAATCAAGAGCAAATATCTTCAAACTATGGAATAATTTAAAGTAAAATAAAAAGTGAATTTATTTTTCTCTTTAAGATAGTGCCTCCTAAAACCCTTATGGGAATTTATTACCTGTCAATTTTTTTTTTTTTCTGTAAAACATACCCAACGAAGCCTCTCATACTTATAGGTTACTAAAAATGGTGGTTAGGTATCTTGTACTCAATACACACACACACACACACACACACACACACACACACACACACAGACCCCACATCTCTTGTTCCCACTGTATACCCCCCAAACACCTAACTTTTTTTTTCTTCCTGAATTCAGTAGATTTTAAAGCAAAATTCAGCCATACTTCTTTCTGGATTTACACATAGCCTAGGCTTGTGCTTAATAGAAAAAAGACTTTAATTTTTGCCTTAATTTAGTACATTTCTCCCTTTATATACACTTCAATGTTGGATGCAAACACAGTTAAAGATAAACAAAATGTGGTGGATAGACATGGCATTTCTGCTTATTTTTAACATCAAATCTTACCTAATTATTATCTTCTCAAAGGTATGAGAAAGGAGATGAAAAACTTGTCTATATTTTGTAATAGCCGTTGAATGATCTTTTTGGGTGTGTGTAATTCTCATTTAATCATCACAACAATAGTGTAAGGTGGGTTTTATTTTCCTCATCTTACAGGGTTCAGATAATTCAAACAACTTGTCCACATTAAGGAGCTGGAAGGTATTATAGCTGGGAGTCAAATACAGCCCTAACTTCAAAGTGTCTACTCAAAAGAGTCTTCCTTGCACATGGCTCCCTAAGTACTGTTTATAAATCTGCCTTGATATTCACTTTCAGTACTATTTGAGTCCCCAGTTTGAAACAAAAATTGAGATTTTTTTTTAAGGTAGATAAAATTTCTCTGTTGAAGCTGTATGTATCTTGTGCTTAGAGTTGTTAAATGAGTAAAACCACAAATAAAATCATTGCATATAACATATGTAATGCTTTGGTTATAAATCTTGATATAAAGGATCAATATGTCAAATAAATTAAGAAAAATAGAGAAGGGGGATTTACATCTATGTCAACTTGTTCCAGACTCTTATGATATTTGAGCATCTGTGAATTTTTTTTAATGGTTTTTTATCTCAGCATTAAATGTCATTCTTGCTCTGTTTTTACCATCCAATATGTCATCTGATGCATTTGAAATGAACTTGGCTGGAAAGTCAGAAAAATCAAACATTTAGAATCCTATCTAGATTGAGAGCAAGTAATGAAAGCCAACAAGTACATGTGTGCATGTGTGTATTTCCCAAATCATGGCTATGATTTAATAATGACTCAGCATGCTGAATAAATAACACTCAAGTTATGGAGTTACTCTTATATTGCTATTATTTTTTGTTGGTAAAGTTTTATCTGAATAAAGTTATTATCTCTGTTCTTCTTGCATTACATGCGAGGAAACTATTATTCTCTTAAATTTCCTACATTTATGTCTAACCCAGTCAAACGATGACAATATATTTTTCTCTTTTGCATTCCTACATACTTGTGTTTTTCTTCCTAGAACAGTCAAGGCATCTGCCTGACTTGGGGTAGAGGTGGGGACAGACACTCAGTTTCTGTCATTTAAAGCATTATTTTGATGTACAGCTTAAAGTCAGGCAGTCTTGAGAAGGATTTCTAAATTCCTCTAGTTCTCTTTTACATATAAAGGTTATTTGGATGTTTTGACAAGATCCAGAGGCTTAGTGAGGATGAAACACTAAGATGAAACTTTAAGATGATTCACTGATTTTTACTTTTCATCTTGATGTTTGTTTGACAAAGTCTGCATGAAATTTTATATAGAGCAGTTTCAATCCTGTAGAAAGAGCATTAGGAAGAAAGCCTTCTTTGCCTCTTCTTATGAGAAATGCCAGAAGAGGGAGAGTGAAGAAGACCACAGTGGAAGGAGAAAGTGGCTACCACAGCTCTTGTTTTTTCCTCCCAGCTTTTTGAGTCCAAACCTCCCGGGGAAGAAGCTTTAGACACTCCTAGTTAAGTTGAGGGAATTCTACGGGTTTTTGCTTATGGATTTGGGAAGAGACTGCTGTGCTGTGTAATCCCATGCCAACACTCGATGGTGACCCAGTAGAGTCATGAGAGTCCCAGGGCATGAACAGGCACAGTTTAGAATCCCAAGTCTCCCTAGGCTATAGTGTGGCATGGACAATTAATTGAGAAAAGTTGGTCCTAAATGGGAGCAAAATGACAGCCACAGAGGTTTGTGAGGTTTTCAGCTTTAAGCAGGTGTCAGAAGTGGGAAGTAGCAATGTATGTAACAGCAGAGACTCTGATGGACCTGGAAGCCAAGATCCAGGGCAGACCTAATAGCAGGGCCATCAGGCAGAGATAGAGTTGCAAAAGAACTGACTGTGAGAGGTGTCAGCAGAGAGTGGCCACAACAACAGGACTGGGTGTCTCCCTGAGCAGAGACAGTCAGGGAAGGCAGGCCTCCTGGAGGAGGTCACATTTAAACTGAAGATAAGCAGAGGGGACACTAGGTCAAAGGGCCAGGGCAGAAACAAGCACAGCATATTCAAGTAGAGGGTGGGAAACAACAGCGGTGTGCCTGTAGTGTAGTGACCCAGGGCCCAGTGGTAGGGGAGGGGTGGTGGGGCTGGGGGTTGATAGGTAGATAGTGACCAGGTGACACTGGGCCTCAGAGACCACTGTAAGGAGTTCAGACTTTGTTTGTGATACAATGGAGATAGGAGGGTTTTGACCAGGGGACTAGCACAATCTCATTAAAATTTTAAAAGATCACTTCGAATAGTCTGTGAATAGTAGAAAAAGCAAGTCCAGAAGCAGTAGCCTCCAAAGGATATTGCAGTAGTTGAGTTGAGATATGATGGTGGTTGTAAATTTGGGGACAGTGACAATGAAGAGAAGTGTTTGGATTTCAGATATATTTGAGTAAAGTATAAAATCCTACTCATTAATTTCACCATTTCACAAACTCAAATGCATTTTGGAGCTATCATTATAGAGCAGTTTTTTTTTCCTTTAGCAAAGGGTGGAGAGAAAAATTAAAATTACTTAGATATATTATGTAGGGTACTTTAGTCAATTAGGGTAAAATTTGCCAAAGGGGAAACAATATGGACACATACTTGTTTTATGTAATATTTTAAAATAATTGTTGAGCCAATTGATTAAAGATAGTATAAATGATTAAGAAAAGCACTATATGATTCTTATAAATGAAAGACTAGGAAAATAGCCAAATGGAGCATTACTTTTCTTATGAAGAAAAAAATTTTAAAGGACTCTGAGTAATGCTCTTAGAAACATCTCAGTTATATTCAAAATTGAACTCCCTTAATAAGAGTAAGTTCCTTAATTTGATTCACCAGATGTGATTAAAGGACATTGAATTTTGAACAAAGACAATTACTTTATGCAGTTTATAGTAATAAATGAAATTTGCTGCCAGAAGAGGTTGTTGAGGCAATTCCTATGGCTGTACTTTAAACAGAATTTTTTGACTTCAGAATTACTAGACTGGGTCTTTAAGTCTTTTTTAATTCAACATACATTTTTCTAAATGAATTCTATGTAACAGCTGCTAGGTTCTATGGCTAAAAGGCTGACTAAAACACTTTCTTGCCCTTGAAGTGTTCATAGTCAAGAGGAGGAAGTGAAGAAAGAAATGAAGAAATTTGCACAAAATGTCTGGCCAGGGTCACAAATGTTCCAGCATTCAATTTCACTTGGCTGAAGCTTAATGGAAAATAGGCTGTGTAAAATGAACGTTGAATGATAACTAGGCAGTGCAGCATGAGCAAAGATAAGGAGGACAGAGATAATACAGTTCACAGCTCGGGACTAAAAATTTTTATTCCAAAATAGAGATATATCATAAATGTAATGTAGAATGTACACACATTTTAAAATATTTATTTATTTAACCAAACATTTATTTATTTTTTTAATAGATCTTTATTGGAGTATAATTGCTTCACAATACTGTTAGTTTCTGTTGTACAACAAAGTGAATCAGCCATATGCATACATATATCCCTACCAAACATTTATTGAATAACTACTATGACAGGCGCTGTTCTGTTATTGGGATTGGAGCAGTTATTCCCACATATTTATGGTGATCTTATGCTGGTTAGTGAGAAAAGACATAGACTGTTTTAATGTGTGTATGGGGAACCTTTTTTCCAGTTTTTGAGAAATAATTGACATACATTACTGTATAAGTTTAAGGCATACATCATGATGGTTTTATTTACATATATTGTGAAATGATTATAACAATAGGTTTAGCTAACATCCATCATTTCATATAGACACAATAAAAAGAAAAGAAAGAAGAAAAGAAAAAAATTTCCCCTTGTGATGAGAACTTTTATGATATACTCTCTTAACAGCTTTCCTATATATCATACAGCAGTGTTAGCTATCGTCATCATGTTGTACATTACATCCCTAGTACTATCTATCTTATAACTGGAAGTTTGTACCTTATGACTAAGTTCCTCCAATTCTCCCTCCCCCTACCTTCCATCTCTGGTAACCACAAGTCTGACATCTGTTTCTATGAGGTTTCTTTTTTTAGATCCCACATATAAGTGAGATCATATAGTATTTGTCTTTGTCTGGCATATTTCACTTAGCATAATGCCTTCAAGTTCCATCCATGTTGTTGAAAATGGTAAGATTTCTTGATTTTTTATGGTTTAATAATATTCCATTATATATCTTTATCTATATCCATATCTATACACACCACAACTCCTTTATTCATTCATCCATCAGTGAACACTTAGGTTGTTTCCATGTCTTCAATATTGTAAATAATGCTGCTATAAATATGGAGGTGCAGATATCTTTTCGAGTTGGCATTTTCATTTAATCCATTTCGAGTTAATTTTTTTGAGTGGTGTAATACAGGGGTCCAGTTTCATTATTTTACATGTGAATGTCCAATCATCCCAGCACCATTTATTGAAGATGCTGTCTTTTCTCCATTGAGTATTCTTGGATAGCTTGTCAAATATTAGTTGACCATACGTATATGCTTTGGTTTATTTCTGGGCTCTCAATACTGTTCCATTGATCTATGTGTCTATTTTTATGCCAGTACCATACTGTTTTGATAACTATAGCTTTATAGTATAGCTTGAAATCCAGACGTGTGATGCCTCCTACTTTGTTCTTCTTTCTCAGGATTTCTTTGTTATTTGGGGTTCTTTGTGGTTTCACATAAATTTTAGAAGTGTTTTTTTCTACTTCTGTAAGAAATAGAAAACTATCTATAGGTTTAGATAGTTTTTGGTGGTATTGTCATTAATAGATAGTTTTTAGTGGTATTGTCATTTAACAATATTATTTCTTCTAATCCATGAACACAGGATGCATTTCCATTTAACTGTCTCCTTTGACTTCTTTCATTAACATCTTGTAGTAGAGATCTTTCACCTCCTTTTTTACATTTATTTCTTAGTGTTGTATTGATTTTGATGCTACTGTAAATGGAATCAATTTCCTTATTTTTTTCAGAAAACTTAGTGTATAGAAATGCATGTTAATTTTGTATCCTGCAACTTTACTGAATTCGTTGATTAGATCTAACAGTTTTTTGGTGTGGTCGTTAGAATTTTCTGTATGTAAAATCGTGTTATCTGCAAATAGAGATACTTTTAGTTCTTTCTTTTCAATTCTGATGCCTTTTATATCTTTCTCTTGCCTGATTGCTCTAGCTAGGACTTCCAGTTCTATGATTAATAGAAGTGGTGAGAGTGGCACTTTTGTCTTTTTCCTGATCTCAGAGGAATATCTTTCAACCTTTCACCATTGAGTTTGATATCTGCTGTGGGCTTGTCATATATGGCTTTTATTATGTTGAGATCTGTTCCTTCTATGTCTAATTTGTTAAGAGGTTTTTTTCATGTAGGATGTTGACTTTTGTCAGATGCTTTTTTTGTGTGTCTATTGAGATGATCATGATTATTTTCTTTCATTCTGTTAATGTGGTGTATCACAGTGATTAATTTGTATATGTTAAACAATTCATGCATCCCAGGAATAAATCCCACTTGATCATAGTGAACAATTCTTTTAATGTACTGCTGAATTTTGTTTGCTAGTATTTTACTGAGAATTTTTGCATCTATATTCATCAGGGATATTGGCCCATAGTTTTCTTTTCTAGTAGTATCATTTTCTGGTTTTGGTATTAGGATAATGCTGGCCTCGTAAAATGACTCTGGGAGTGTTCCCCTCTCTCTGATCTTTGAGAAGTATTGGTTTTGATTATTCTTTAAATGTTTGGTAAAATTCAGTGAGGCCATCTGGTCTTGGACTTTTCTTCATTGGGAGATTTTTGATTACTGATTCTAACTCTTTACTAATAATTGGTCTATTCATATTTTCTATTTCTATGGGGAATTTTTTGTGGAATTCAATTTATGAATATTTTGCCTTCAGAAGCTGTAGAAAATAAATCATGAACATTTTGATTTAGACCGAGGACTAGTAAACCGTGCACTAAAGAGCCAGATAGTAACTATTTTAGGCATTACAGGCCAAGAGGTAAAGTCAAGGATGTTCTATAGCTGCTCATCTATTATACAGTTCCTGTCACAACTCCTCAACTCTGTTGTCACAGTGTGAAAACAGACAAACAATACATAAACTCATGTCTGTGGCTGTATTCCCTCATTTGCAAAAGCTAGTAGCAGGTCAGATTCAGCCCATGACCATAGTTTGCCACCTTCTGGTTTAGACCATAATACATCTTTTTTTGTTTGTTTTTTTTAATTTCACTGAGACTGGGTCTAAAATGGTTTGATTTTTCCTATCTTTAAATTCAATAGATAAAGTTTAAGTACTCCATCTCCTCATTTCTCTAGCTCTGGGAGGGGTCTGGGATAATTAATACAATGAATGAGAAGCCCTGACTTGTGATGTGACAGACTTGGGAGAGGCAGGTCAGCTAGTAGCCCAGGGGCTTCTGATGGACAGGATGAGCATTGGGCTGAGCTCTAATGATTGCTCCCAAGAAGCAAGTACACTTCTTGCTTGTTCAGATGATGTTTTGATTTCTGATCCTACTTGTTAAAACCTTCCCTGGAAGAGGGATTTGAAAATGGGAGATAGGAAGTAAAGTCATGATAAAGATTGTATGATATTTATATCCATCCTCAGTCACACTCATCCAGAGGGAGATTGATGTCTCGCTGGGACCAAAGATGGGAGACAGGCCAGGGACAGATGGTTGATGACACTACTTTTTTTCTGTTTTGTCTATGACAATAAAAAAAAAAAAATGGATACTTTCCTTTGTAAGAACTTGTTTTGAGAGTGTTCAATGAGCTTGAGCCAGATAGATGTGATAAGAGAGGGTTTTTGTTGCTGTCTTCTGGAAACCCCATCACCCCCCTCACACATACAGACCTTTTTTCTGACAATAACAGAGAAGGCATTGACAAGAAAGAAGGAAGCAGGAAAGGGAGGGAAGGAGGACGGTATGGAGGGAGGGAGGAATGGAAGAGAAGTCTATGACTCTAAACATGCTGCCTGCTATCTTTGGCCAGGCCCCCAGAACTCTGGGGCATTGGGAGGTGGCTAGGCTTTCTCTCTTCTTCTGCCCCTTGGATGACTTCCTCTGGAAGAAGCTGACAGTTACTGAATAGGTTCTCCCAGTGTACTGCAGAGCCTAGAGATCACCAGTGTTGAAAATGTTAAGATCCACTAATCTGTCCCCTTTAATCCTGGAGTCTCAAACATTAATAAGCATAAGAATCATCTAGATGGCTTATTAAATGCAGACCCATGAACTATACATTTCCAGGGATATTGATAAGTGGGTGTGGGGTAGGGTTCAGAATTTCTGTATGTAACGGGCCCTCTACGTCTCAGTGGAATTTGTGGCAGATGTTTGGGGTCAGTTCCAGAGTGTTCGAAACAGTTGAATAAAAGGGACAATAGAAACTCATGATTATTTAAATAACCATTAAATTTTTTTCCTGAGTGTAAATTAATTGTGTGAAAAATAAATGTTTTGCTATACATTTTAATGATAAGACTTAAGCTGCAGCTTTTTAATTCAGACTAAAGTCTCTTGTGAAATCAATAATCAAAATAATAATATTTAGCATAATATTTCTTATAATCAACAAAGAAAAAAGCTAATCCTAACAAAAATGTAAATGGATATTATATACCATGGCAAATTAATTTAGAAAAATGTATTTTCTCTTTCTAAAGTTTAAATGATGAAAGATATTTAAAAATCAGAATTTCTTATTAAACTCTCAATTCTCAAATATATAATGTTCTGGGAAAGAAGAATTTATTCCAATTTTAGCTGTAAATGCTACATTAAATACAATGATTTGAGCTGTGTATTGATAGCATGTAATTTATGAATAAACCAAGTTATTTAAAAAAATGAAATACATTATATTGCTCAGAATGTGGGGTGATTTTACCATAAAGCTGTACTCTGACTCACTGAGTACAAGGAAAAGCATTTTTTAAAAAAATACATTCATCACATTTTGAATCATTTTAAAAGCTGAATTGCAGGATTTTAATGGCCTAAATAAAGGTACCACCTCCCTCTGTCCTTACCCTATCTGGGGTGAGTGCTCCACGATTGCGAACGAACATTGACTTTACTAAGCACAGAAGAACCCAGATTACCTGATTTAAACTTTGTAAAGACTTTTACTTGCTCCTATTCATTCTTCTTACTCACACTTGGAAAGCATTTTGGAAGAAAAGAAATCCATGCCTACCAAAACCATTTCCATTTGTGTAGTTTTCTGTTGCCAACATTTTTGCATGGATGTCCTTCATATTTTTTATATATATCCTTTATATAGAGACCATATATGGGAAATATGAAGATCTAAATCCACATTCATATGGAAAAATTAAAATGAAGTATAAAGCCATTATTCATATAATTTGATCCAAGGAAAATATATTTATCATGAGTGAAAACATAACTCAAGGTAAAGGAAAATAAGATACACAACCTAAATTTTCTACATAAGTATCTCCTCTTCATCGTGTAGCTGATCCACTGTGATGAGTGGGTAGGGAGGTGTACACTTGGCCTTGGGTTTGCTGAAGGTGAAGAGCTGGAAGCTCTGGACAGAAAGCAGGTACCGGGAATGCTCTGATCCCTACCAGTCTATTCATTATGGAAACATTTGTGTTACAGAGTCCTTGTTAAGATTGCAAATGAAGCACAGAGTTACTGTGACTTTGGTATAAATTGATTTAATCGACGGAGCTGGTAGTCCTTTTAAACACCTAGCCACCTAGCTGAGATTAGCCACCCACACCGCTGCCTGCTCCCATGGTGGATTGAATTATGTTCCCCAAAAGATCTGTTGGTCTTAACTCCCAGTAACTCCCAGGAAAGAGAGCCTTTGCAGATGTAATGAAATTAAGAAAAGGTCGTCCTGGATCAGGATGAACCTAAATCCAGTGATTGGTGTTCTTAGGAGAAGAGAAAAATTTGGAGCCACAGGGACACATAAGAAAGAAGGCCATGTGAAGCCAGAGACAGAGATTGGAGTTAGGCAGCCACAAACCAAGGAATATCAGGATTGCTGGAAAGCACCAGAAGCTAGAAGAGGCAAGGAAGGATTCTTCCTGGAGCCTTTGGAGGGCAACACACAGGAGCCTGGCCCTGGCAACACTTTGATTTTGGATTTCTAACTTCCAGAATTATGAGAAAATAAATTTCTCTTGCTTTAAGCTACTCAGTTGTGGGAATTTGTTATGGCAGCCTTATGAAATTTACACATTCCTCATAGATTTAATTCGGATTTGGATAAGGAGGGTAGTTGGGGCAATGTTGTAGTGATGAGTTCTTGAATAACAAGAAGGCAGCATAAGAATATGTTCACCTGGGAGATGGAAATTGAGAGCAGAGAGGAAGAAAGGAAGTATCATTGAATCCTCTGTGCTACCACAGCAATATTTCATATTGATATCAAAGTATTTCCCTTACTTTACCCTTTATTATAAGTGAGTTCTCAATATTCTATTTTTCCCATTAGATTCCGATTTTTTTAGGGCATTGACTAAATTATTTATGATGTATTCTTGGAACCTATAAAAGCACCTTAAACAAAGTTTTTGTGCAATATAAATATGTATTAGTTTCTAATTCAAAATAGTAATTTCTTTCTGGACATTTTATAAGATGTTAAAAAATGGAAAACATGCTCAACCTCTAATGTACCACTGCTATTAAAACAGTCCTCTGATTTTCCTTGGAAATGTTATTTTCCATGTAAATGTAAATGGATAAGATGGTAAAAAGAAAATCACTTTTCCCTATTTAATATTGGATTACCAATGAATGGAATCAATGTTCACCCAACTTTTGCATTTGCAGAATGAACTAACAAATACAACAGGATTTACTGGTATTTCATTGACCTTTCTGTTGCAGACTGCATAAAAATCTCAAGGGCTAGCTTAGAGTTCAAGTAATAAAGATAGCACATCAGGTACAAGGTCACTTTGCTCTCCTTTCATTGAGTTTTTCAGTCTATAATAGATATTAATTACTCAAGTTGTGTGCAGGAACACTGAGTATTTCATCAGTGAGTATTTCCTTTTACAAGTTGGCTTTGGGAAAAAAATGGATCTATCTCTGGCCATCAAAAGGCAGGTATGAGATAATGGCATTTTACTCTCCAAATACATGAAAAAGTTTATTAGGATCAGGCAAGGAACAGAAAGTTCAATGTAAATTATATACACTGGAGTGCATAAATATTCAGGAACATTATGATTTTGTTGCATTTTATCATTTTCATATTATTTTGAAGGAGGCATTCCAAGTATTAGCTCTATGAATGGAAACATTGGCAACTGTTCTCTGACGAGTGTTAATGAGATACTGTTTCTGACATTTAAAAAAATACAAAAGGTGCAATATAAAAGAATGAAAAGAGAAATAACCACGATAGCATGGAAAATGTTAGCTTACAAGGATGAAATTATCTTTTTGTAATACAAACAAGTCACACATTCCATATGTGTGTGATTTTAAAATAGTAAGAATGTTTTAAGTGAGGCACACAAAGAGATGAACCGGTTTGTCTATTCCCACAAATTACTGTGAGTTATTTTTAATGATTTACATCTTAGAGTAAGTCCAGAGAAAACTGCACACTTTATACAGGACTCCACATCTTAAGGTGGCATATGAGAATTTATTATTTACTCATCATTTTGAGAAATATTTATTGAATAACTATTGTGCACAAGGTTCTGAGAATGTAAAGGTAAAGAAAGCACAGACTCATTCTCCAAAGACCTTATAATATTTAGGGAAACAGATACAAAAGGAACTTCAGCATATTGTGGTAAGGACATGATAGGGAGTCACACAAAATTTCGTGGGAACACAAAGGAGGTATGTACATTTGAGTTTCAGGGAAAAATTTCACAGATGATGTGATGCCTCATCTGAATCACCTGGATTTCAACAAAGCATTGAAAATAATTCCTAAGATACCCTTGTGGTTAAGATGAATATATATGGGTAAGATTGCTGGGCAGTTTGTTGAATCTTTAGCTGATAAAACTTTCTTACCAAACAACACTGGTTAATTAATGGATCAATGTCAAACTGCAGGAGGCCTCCGGTTTACATGATTGGACCTTTCTTTATATATATATATATATTTTTTTTTTTTTTTTTTTTTTTTTTTTTTTTTTGCGGTGTGGGCCTCTCACTGTTGTGGCCTCTGCCGTTGCGGAGCACAGGCTCCGGACGCGCAGGCTCAGCGGCCATGGCTCACGGGCCCAGCAGCTCCACGGCATGTGGGATCTTCCCGGACCGGGGCATGAACCCGTGTCCCCTGCATCGGCAGGCGGACTCTCAACCACTGCGCCACCAGGGAAGCCCCTTTATATCATTTTTTAACCAACTATTTGATGACATAATGTTATTTAAGGCATATTTAATAAATTTAGGGATGACTCTACATGGGGAGCTCAAGCTACTACTATGCTATATAGTTTACAAAGAATTTCACAGACTGGAAAATGGGTTGAAACTGACAATGGAATTAAATAGTAAAAATGTAGAGTTAGGTTTAAAACTCCACTGAGGAAACAGAAGAATGGAATGCCTAGCTTAATAGTCTTTCAGGTGGAAAAGATCTAGCTTTTTAGCTAAATGAAATATCACTGTGGATCATGGGTGATAATAAAGTTGCCTGGAAAGTTAATGGAATCTTGAACTGAAAGAACTACATATTCCAGGTGAAAAAAAGGCAATATAGCTTGATGTTCTTTATCACCAATCAAGAACATTGAGTTTGGGGTTATAAATGGTAAAAAGTGGAGAATTATGAAAAGAGGATAATTTGAAAATTACAGGTTTTGGAAACTATATATATAAATAGTTGACAAAATGGAAAGTGTTTTGAGGAAAAGATCTAAGGGGCAGTAATAAGCATCTAAAGTGACTAATTGTTCATTCTACCCATTTACTCAATCTACAAGTCTTTTTTTCCCTTTGTTTTCTTTTTTTAAAGTGTCAGTGTGCCAGACACTTGCTGGAAATTGGAAATGAATTAGGCAAAGTCAGATCCTGGGGTTCTCTCATTCTAGCACAATATTCCTATTCTTTAACTTGAGGCTTATGGAGGGTACTTTGAAGGTTTATGCTCCTCTGGAAATTGCATGCACAATTTTATACACCTTTGGATTTTTATCTGGAGGTGATTCTCTTAAAAGAAATGGTGGTTTAAAACGTTTAGGAAGCACTTATCTAATGGGAGAGTCAGAAATATTCACAGACATACAATGATAAAATACAAAATGAGAATACATTATGTGAGATACTATACTTGGAAAGAAATATGAATTTTTTTTTTTTTTAATCCTGGAAAGAAATAGAGCTCTACCTGATTTCCTTGGATTCCCTCTCATTGTAAGATTTCATTTTGGTAATTTCTGGATATCTCCTTTAAAGGGTTCTTTATATAAAATTCCCTCATAAAGTAGGAAATTCAACTATGTTCTATCACAAGGATTTTATTATTTAATGTGATTTTTTTATTATGTTCATTGAAAGTTATTGATCACCAGCCTCCACCTTCTTTTCACATTCTCTGTATCACCAGTGTACTAAAAGATGTCTTGGCATATAACTCCCCCCTATACATTTCATTCACCAGTACATTCACTCATGCGCCAAACATTTTTTAAAGTATCTTTTATGTAATTGTATGCATTTATGCAAGTAAATATTTAACAACCAGCTCTCTGGGGAAAACATCTTGAGGTATAGTGTTTGGTGATTTCCATGGCCCTTAGGCCCATTCCAAGCTACCAATGTATCAATATATCACTGAAAGCAGAGTTGGAAGAGAGGCACACAGTAGACTCTCTCAAGCTGGGCTAGCTGCTCCAGCACTTCACTATTTCTATTATCCCAATTCTGTATTAGGTACCAAGGCTATAAAGATGACTAAAACTGTTCCTGTTCTCAAGGAAGTCAGCTTCTAGTGAGGAAAGGGAGTATGTACATGACTACTCAAATAATATTCTTCGTAAATTACATACTGGTTGAGCATGTGCACCCTAGATGCTGACCTGCATCTTCTAATTCTGGGTTTGACCTTGGATGCCTTAGGCAAATTTTGGATGCTCTGAGCAAATTACTTATTTCTGTGAGTCACACTTTCTTCATCCATCATGTGCGGCGGAGTCACTTATTCTATAACTATTTCTCAAGCACCGATTATGTGCCATATACTCTGCTAAGCACTGTGGATATGCAGTGAACAAATGAAATAAAAACTCAACTCTTCATTGAGCTTAGAAACTAGAGGGGGAAGTTGAACAATAAATAACAAATGAATAAAAACTATCATGTGCCAGCTTGTCTTAAATTCTATGGAGAAAAATTAAGCAGAGAAAGAGAGCTGGGGTAGAGTGGAGTTGCAATTTTCAATAAGGTAGTCAAAGAAGGCTTCGGGAAGGGGGACTTCGAGAAAATAACTGAAGGAGTGACGGAGAGAGGCATGTAGGTCCCTGAGAAAGAAATATTCCAAGTAGAAGGAATAGCAAGTGCAAAGACCCTGGGAGAAAATCATGTCTGTTGCTGGAGGACCTGGGAGGAAGCAGCAGGAGCAGTAAGGGTGGAATTAAAGAAGGGAAGATAGTAGATGAGATTAGACAGTTTCCGGGAGTGAGTGGGGCAGATTAGGAAAATTGTTATAAACCTTTGTAAGGACTGCAGCCTTTTTTTTTTTTTTTTTTTTTTTTTTTTTTTTGCGGTACGCGGGCCTCTCACTGCTGTGGG
>NC_041223.1:63489462-63495114 GCF_002837175.3 Physeter macrocephalus
TGCGGTACGCGGGCCTCTCACTGCTGTGGCCTCTCCCATTGCGGAGCACAGGCTCCGGACGCGCAGGCTCAGCGGCCATGGCTCACGGGCCCAGCCACTCCGCGGCGTGTGGAATCTTCCCGGACCGGGGCACAAACCCGTGTCTCCTGCATCGGCAGGCGGACTCTCAACCACTGCGCCACCAGGGAAGCCCAGAACTGCAGCTTTTAATCAGTAAGGTAGGATGTCACAGATGTTTATGAGCAGAGGAATGGCATTATCTGATTGGCATTTAAAAATAGCCATTCTTCTATTTGGATATGGTCCACAGGAAAGCAAGGGCAGAAGCTGAGAGATAAATTAGGAAGCTAGTACAAAACTTCGGATGAGGGATCCTGGGACCTTGGGCCAATGGTTAGGATGGGTGCAGCCAGAAGTGGTAAGAGTCTAGATAACTTAAAGGCAGAGCAATCTAAATTTGATGTATGGATGGATGACCTAAGAGAAAGAGAGAACTCAAGGATGCCTGCAAGGATGCCTCAGTGGTCTGCCTTTGCCACTGGATGTAGTTGCCATTTACTGAGTTCACCTGGCTAAAGGGTGATATGATTTTCTATTTTATACATAATAAATTTGAGACGTATCTTAGATTTCCAATTGCAGACACTGTGTAGGTAGTTGGATGTATGAGTCACACATTCATGGCAGAAGTCCAGACTAGATACAATTTATGAGTCATTAGAGTATAAATAATAATATCAGCAAGCACATATAGTGTCAGGCATTTTTGCAGATATTAATTCATTTAATGCTCCAACAATTCTATGGTGTAGGTACTGTTAAGATCCCAGTTTTTAACAGATGAGCTCCCTGAGGTGAGAAACGAAAGATTATTAGCTCAAGGTTGCACATCTAACAAAGCAGTTGAGCTGCGATTCAAAGTCAGACAGTTTAGCTCAAAGGTCTGTGCTCTTAGCCACGATATTCAACATAAAATATGATGAAATAACCAATGGTGTGACTGCAAAAGGCTAGGGTAGGCCAACATTTCGACTTTGTGGAAATGAAAAGAACCAGCAAAGTAGACCGTGAAGAAGTTGTCAGTGATGTACAAGGAAGACCAGAGGATCAGAGAAATGATATGTGAGATACAGGGAAATTAAAGGGATAATAAATAATAATTGTGAGCATTAAATTAAATTTGTGATGTGTTAAGTCAAGTCTTAACATAGTAAATGCTTATGAAAGATAGAAGTTTTAATATTATTACTTTATAACTTTTAGTGCTTATTTTGTGTGTGTGTGCGTGCACACACGTTTATATATATGTAGGTAAAGGGTTAACAGAAGACTTCACAGATGATCTGACATCTGAACTAATGTATAAATAAGAATGCATCATGTATCACAAAAAAGGGCATGGGTGTTTCGGGCAAAGAGCAAAGGCAGGGGATGAGAAAGGGCATTGAGCTCTACAAAAGTGTGTTTCCGAAACCCAGATCTACATTAGAAGAAAAAATACCACCAAAAAAGACTTTATAGCTCCTTCTTGCCTGGAACAGTTTCCCAGGATACATTACATTTAAAAAATTCCCTGTTTAAGTACCTTCCAGGAAGTGCTGAGTTAAACAATGAAAAACCTGCTTCTTTACTAAAAACTTTCTCAGAGCTCTTTAAGTATATGACAAGCTAATTTCCCAAGCTAATTTAACCTTGGTATCTTTCCCAGAACAGCATCACATTTGAGGAGACACTGGCTTAGAGGAGAAAGATGTACACATTTCCAGGCTTACTAGGTTCGTCCAAAACTTTTATATACTTGGCCTGTAGTGCACAAAATTAGGGCTTAGGAGTCATACGAATATGGATTTTAATTCCGGCTCTGTCACGGTTTGTTACTTATTTATCAATGCGCTTCACAGCACAAGTTCCATGTCTTACACATACATGATGCTCAATAAATAGTTGTTAAATTGAAAGGATGGAAATGCTGAAAAGAGCTGTCATTATCTTTTTACTTAATAACTTTGAAGCCATTTTTATTCTTTCCTCAGGAAGAGTGATGATTATACATTCTTAAATAATGTAGACATGAAGAAAAGCATATTTCAATTCTAATTTTTATTGCAGAATATCTTTTCTGTTATATATCCTAATTCCTAAACAGCTTAATTATTTGCTCTGCCATGCAATTTCATATAAATATAGGCAAGATTAGCATATCCTTCCCATTTGTCTGGGAAATGCTCCATTCAATCCCCATGGTTCTAGATGTTGTTGTCAATCATGGTATCCCTTCCCTCTCATCCAGGGAGAGATACCCAAACCCTATCCTACTGCATTAGTCTCATGCGAAAGATAAATGAGAACATAGAAAAATCCACAGAAAGAAAAACATTTTAGAGGGATTACAATCAAAATAAATGAATCCTATGAAAGAAAGCAACTTTGCTAGTTCATTCACCAACTTAATAAATATTTTGTAAGCACCTTTAATGTGTAAGAACTGTACTCGGTGCTAGGGATACACTGGTTAGCAAACAGATGTGGTCTCTGATTTTAGGTGGGGGAAGTACAAACCTAATGGGAAGACAAATACTAATTATACAACCTCATCAATAAGTGAGAAATAACAATTGATATAGAGCCCCAGAGGGAAAGAATAGTATGGAATGTTATAAGAGTAAAATGGCGGAATCTGACCGTGTATCTCCTGAATAAGTGAGAAATGAGATGAGAGTTGAAAAATAAATAGAAATTATGTAGGAGGAGTAAGACTAGACTATTTCATAAAGAGGAAATGACATGAGCAAAGGGCCCTTAGTGAGCTGTGCTATGACACATTCAAGTCTGTGAAAGAAATCAGGCAAGGCTGGAACACACAGAGCTAGGAGAAATGTAATATCTGACAATTCTAGAAATGTTGGCTGATATCAGATCATGTAGAGCCTTAGAGTCCATAGTAAAGATTTTGTTATTCATCTTAGGAGTTATGAGAAGCCATTGGAATATCATAAGGAGGAGATATACTCTCAACATTCATGTTCTTATACTTTTACTTTGAATATGTGTAACCACAAACTTAATGTACTATTTTGGTTCTTTTTTAAAAAATAAATTTATTTATTTATTTATTTTTGGCTGCATGGGTCTTCTTGGCTGCACATGGGCTTTCTCTAGTTGTGGAGAGCAGGGGCTACTCTTCGCTGCGGTGCATGGGCTTCTCATTGCGGTGGCTTCTCTTGTTGTGGAGCATGGGCTCTAGGTACGTAGGCTTCAGTAGTTGTGGCACGTGGCTCAGTAGTTGTGGCTTGCAGGCTCTAGAGCACAGGCTCAGTAGTTGTGGCGCGTGGGCTTAGTTGCTCCACGGCATGTGGGATCTTCCTGGACCAGGGCTCGAACCCATGTCCCCTGCATTGGCAGGTGCATTCTTAACCACTGTGCCAGCAGGGAAGTCCCTTGGTTCATTTTTTAATTTCATACTTGTGGTATCAAATGCAACCTACTGATGCATTCAAACTTATGTTTTCAGAGACATTTCCATGAAGATGCATGCAGATCTAGTTCATTCATTTTCTCTGCTGTTTAGTTCTATATATTGTGGAATATTTTGGAACCTATTAGATGATTGCAGGGTTTTTCTTTAACCCATTAATTTGGTAAATTTTACTGTTAAAATATCATTGTATTTTTAGGATAAACCCTACTTGGCCATAATGTATTATTTGTTATTAAACTTCTAGCTACAATTTGATATTTTATCAAATTTTATTTCTGTTTTCATGTTTATAGAAGTATACTAAAATTTGCATTTTTCCAACTGTTCTCATGTGACTTAGTTTCAAGGTTATTCTCACATTACAAAATTAGTATGGCTATCTTATTTCTCAAAATAATTTCTTACTCAAAAATTATTAAAGATTTAATGAAACTTCCTTGTAAAAACATCTGGTCTTCGTTTTGTCCCTACTTACCAACTTTTTATTTGAAAAATTCTGAAATTGACAGATTGAGGCATTATTAAAAAGAACAGCTGCACACTCTTCACCTAGCTTTATTGATTGCTAAGATTTTGTCATATTTGCTTTCTCTCTCTTTCACTTGTTCTCTTTCATTCTCTCTCACTCTCTCTCAGTCTCTTTCTCTCTGCTTAACTATATGAAAGCATATTTCAGATATCCCACTTCTTAGCTAAATACTTCAGAAAATATTAAGAAAAACAGCACTCCCCTGCATGACCACAATGGCATTATCGTACTTCAAGAAGACAATAATAATGGCATATAATATAATATTTATCTCATATATAATTTTTTTTCAATTGTGTACTAAATGTTTTTGAAACTGATTTCTTTTTTGATACAATCAAGATTCATGCATTGCTATTGGCTGTTATGACTCTTTAGTTTTCTTTATATAAAAATGATACCAGTGACTTTTTGGGTCCTTTATGTATTTGCTTTTCACAAAATTGATTTTTTTAAAGATAATACTGTAACTTATTTCTTAAAATATCCCAAATTTTATATTTGAATTTCCCATGGTTAAATTGAGGTTAAACATTTATGACAAGACTACATAGATAATGCTCTTATTGCATCATATTAAGTCAATAACATTCATAGATACACAAAAATATTAGGCATTCAACAAAGTAAAAATTTACAATACATGGCATCCAATAGAAAATAACCAAGCATTCAAGGAAGCAAGAAAACAAGATGTTCCATATGTTTGAGCATGTTAGAAATACGGAAGATATTTTTAAAAGACTCATATTTAACTTATAGGTATAAAACTACAACTTCTGAGATAAAAATACACTAAATGGAATTAGCCACAGATTGGATACTGCAGAAGACAGATTAGTGAAATTGAAGATATAGCAATAGAAACTATCTAATATGGAGCACAAAGAGAAAAAAAATGAATAGGGCATCAGATAGCTCTTGGAAATTTTCAAGCCACCTAATATACAGATAATAGGAGTCCTAAAGGAGGGGTAGAGAGAAAAAATATTTGGAGAAATATGGTTGGAAACTTTCAAATTTGATGAAAGCTATAAATATATAGACCCAAGAAGTCTTGTGCTATAAGCAGAAGAAACTTGAAGGAAACTATACCAAGACATATCAGAATGAAATTGCTTAAAAATGAAGTGAGAAAATCTTAAAAGTAGTCAAAGGAAAAAGACATATCATTTACTGAGAGTAAAGATTAGAATAGAATACAGATTTCTTATCAGAAACAATGGAAGCCGAAAAACAGTTGGGAAACATCATTAACATACTAAAATCAGCATTCTATATCCAGGGAAAATATCTTTCAAATATAAAGACAAAATGAAGACTTTCTCAAACATATCGAAGCTAAAAACTTCAGGACGAGTGTATCTTTATTACAAGGTATGTTAAAGGAAGTCCTTCAACAGAAGAACATGATCCCAGATGAAAATTTGAATTTATACCAAAGTACAAAGAGCACTAGAAATGGTAAATATGCAGGTAGATCAAAAATAATTTTCTATTAAATTTAGTCTCTATAAAAGAACATTTACGGGCTTCCCTGGTGGCGCAGTGGTTGAGAATCCGCCTGCCGATGCAGGGAACACGGGTTTGTGCCCCGGTCCGGGAAGATCCCACATGCCGCGGAGTGGCTGGGCCCGTGAGCCAT
>NC_041223.1:63495124-63526536 GCF_002837175.3 Physeter macrocephalus
CCATGGCCGCTGAGCCTGCGCGTCCGGAGCCTGTGCTCCGCAACGGGAGAGGCCACAGCAGTGAGAGGCCCGCGTACCACAAAAAAAAAAAAAAAAAAAAAAAGAACATTTACTGTTTAAAGCAAAAATAAAAACAACGGATTGTACAGTTTATAGCATATGGAGAAGTAAAATGCATAACTACAATAGCACAAAGTTTGGGGGGCAAACAGAAGTTAACTACTGCAATGTTTCCAACTATAAGTAAAGTGATATAACATTACTTGAAGGTAGACTATGATAAGTTAAAAGTGTATGCTATAAATCCTAAAGCAACAGCAAAGAATTTTGTCTAATAAGCCAATATAAAATAGATGACAAAAACTATTCAAATAATCCCAAAGAAGGCAAATGCAAACCTTCAACTTCACTTTCTGGATCTGTGTGTATAACACTTTTCTCCATCTAAAAATGAGAGGTAGATTTTCAAAAACGGGCATTACAGGAAGAAAAAAAAAGCTAAGAATTGATGTTCACCCAAAAGAATAATTGTTTGGCTCCTTTCTGGTACCCATGTGTTAAGATGGCATGTGTCCCTCTGCAAGTTATACTGGAGGCACAGGTGCTAACCAAAAATTGGCAGGTTGCACACTCCTGAATTGCAGGAAACCTATACTCAGTGACAGCAGGGTCCCGCTGCCACCATGTGCCTTTAAATGCGTGTAGATAGTTCTTTTAGTGGGAGGGATAAAAACAGAGGCCAAGTGGAGAAAAATATTAACTAACTGAGAAAATACAAAGGTGTTTGGTAGATAAAGATTGCTTTGTTGAGAGTAAGGGTTAGAAATAAAGTCAAGACTTCTGTAGTCAAAATCAGGCTTTTCATATAGAGAAAAAATAAAATCGAGTCCCTAGTTTAAGTTAATTATAAATTAACGTCCTAGTTATGAAAGGCAAAACCATATAACCAATGGAAGAAAATCTTTAGATGGAGAAATACTACTTAAACAATTACATATAGCACAGCTAAAAGCTAAAAACCTGATTCACTATATCAAACTTAAGGACTTGTTAACCAAAATTAAGGGTAAAGTTAATGGATAGGTGACAAATAGAGGGAATATAATATCTAGCTCAAAATCTGACATCCAATGTGTATTTAAAGTAGAAAAAAAAGCTGTGAATTTGAAATTAAAAGAAAGAGAAGACTATAGCTAACACATATATGGAGGTAAATGTAGATGAAAGGAACATTGAACGTGTCAAATTAGAAATATGAAAATACTAAATGTTGACAAGGAAGGGTGAAGACAGGTATATTTATGCTACCTGGAGAACAGGTTGGTATATTAAATGTATGCATGCACCTATGATTCAGAGGACTATATACTCTAGTTTGCCATGTTCTCGTTCATACAGTTGTTCCAGTATAATTATTAATAATGCCCTCTTCCAGTCTGAACATTATTTTAGTGTGGATGACAAGTTAAATGATTACCTTACTGATGATCTAGCAATTTTACACCTGAGATTGCCAGGAAAACTCACACAGGTCTACAAGAAAATAGGTATGAAATGTACATCACCATGCTGTTTGTGCTAGCTGGAAACTGGAGGCAACCTGATGTCCATCTCCAGGGGAATGATTAAATAGTACTTAAAGATAACACTTAAAGCCATGAAATACTATTGAGCAATTAGAAACAATACACTAAATATGCATTGTGGAGGTACAGTTGATTTATAACTGTATTGAGGAACTCTATCTTTATTTCAGGGCCACCTGGAGGTCTGGTTTTTATTCTTGACCAAGATAAGAGACAGTAGAATTTATGATGTTTTGGGGACTCACTGGGCCAGTTTCTTAAGAATGGTTGAAATTAGTCTACTGGTGTCTGATAAGCCTGCCTTGCTTATGTGACCAAAGGGACATAAAATGGCTTCCCTGGGAACTTTTCCTTTGAGTTTGCCTAATAATGGCTCCTTGCAAATGAGATGTCTCTTGGACCTCTAATTGTCTCTTGCACTCTCTTTGGCTGTGCTGGTATATTTTACATTTAAATGTAAGCCTAAGTCAGGATGCTCTGTGGAGTCTGGTGAGTCCTTCCGAACTGGGGAAATCTTTACATACATTTAGCTACCTGGATAGATCTTGTTTAGTAAAACAAGAAACTGAACAAGACACCACACTATGCATCATAATATACTCTAGGTAAATTAATAAAAAATCTGCACACATACAAAACTGTATATTTTGCAAAGATATATATAACCAGGGATATATAGTATATGACCAGGGATATATAGTATATATCGAACATTAGAGTGAATGTCTACTGCAAGTGGGAGGAAACAAATGGGCGTCAATGATCAGAACCTTGGAGAGACTGGGGACTATAGTGTGCTGGTGAGTTTGAGTCTCGCACCTCTCAGTATCTGGGGCTTCAAGACAGTCTATGGTTTACAGGATACAATATCTTTTTCCACTGGGTATATGATTGAAAGTTTTAAGATTCTTGTACTGCTAGTCAGCTCAGTCCAATGTCAATGGGACATGGGTTTGCACATGTTAAGTCTAATTTGCTAATAGCTGAACATTAGAGCAGGCAGTCCCAAATGGCTATGTGATGAAATTCCCTGAAAAATATTATTCAACTTTAAAATCAGCTAGGGTCAAGCTTTGATAAGTTTAGTGATGAACTCTGGAAATTTAGATAAGTATTTTCAGTTGACAAGGATGATTGGGGGCAAAATTGAAGACTGAAATGTGGCATAATTTTTGGTTTTAGTTCTTTACCCAAAGAACTAAACTTCTTAGTCAGAGGGCTAAGTCTATACCTTTAAAAAGAATACATAACACTTACGAAATACCAGATGGTCTTTCCTGGAAATTTAGGATTTTTTTGACAGAATTCTTTGGAGAATCAACCCAAAATTATATTGAATATTGACAGGAAATGGAAATATGCGATCTTCTATACAGCCTGATTTTTGGTGTGATTAAACACTTTAGCCTCTCTTTTAAATTTTGTTTAAGGTTCCTATATACTTTTTTTCGTAAAAACAGTTCCATCTTTGTAACTAGAATTAAGTAAAAGCCCTAAGTGTCTATTAAATATCTATTAGGTTGACAAGTACATCCTGAAAGGTTAAAGCTTAGTTTGGGGAGTTGACATATAATGAGATGTGAGAAGAAATGTTTTCTCAAATTACTATTGCTCATCTCTGCTATGCTTAGCATGTGGTAGACACTCATGAAACAGTCGCTGAAAGAATGCAAGTATGAAAGTAGAGATGTTTAGGATTATAAGAAAAAAATAGTATAACTAATAGCCTACTTAAGATATTTGAAGTGCTATCAAGCTTAAAGAGGTGAAATTTGTTTTTTGAGGATCTGGTAGTCAGCTCAGATCAATGATGGTGATTCAAGAGAAGCAGAATTTCATTAGGTATAAAGAACTCTAATATAATTAGGCTATTTGAAAATGGAATGGCAACTTGGAGAGAGAGTGTGTTGCCTGTTGCTGAAAGAGTTCAAGTGGAAGTCTTGTGGCTACTCGACAGAGATGCAGTAGAGGGCTTGGAACACTGGATGACAGGTAGAACTAGGTGACCTGTGATCAACAGTATAGTCTACCCTGTGTTCAAAGATAAATTGCAAGTGAATGTATCCAGAGAACAGAAGAGAATAAACAAATGGTCATCAGTTCCTTCTATATTACCTGCTACCCATAAATATTATCCTTTGGTTTGAAATTCCATGATCTTGGCCCATGCTGGTTAATTGATAGCCAAGACAATTTATTTATTTACGAGAAGGCAAAGCCTTTGTGTGGACTTATGCAATCTGAAATATTAACAATATATGTGACTCACCTACTCATTTACTCAACAATTTTTTAAAGTGATCACTTTATTTTAGACACTGGTGATATAGTGTTGATAAGGAAAGTTTCTACTTTCAGAAAGTTGAGTTCTGGTGAGAGAAGACATGTAACAAACACATCAAACAATAATAAGTAAATAGAAAAATTTCAGAATGTGTTAAGTGAGGAGAATAGACTCTTAAGCAGACAAAAGTGGAAGCAGAGGACCAGTTAAGAGCCTACTGCAATATTCCAATTAAGAAATTTTGAAAAAACTTTTATTCCTAGCACGTTGGGAGACTAGATAAACAGGAAAAAAAAACTCTCCTAGTTAATGTAACCAAAAACATAAGGTATATGTAAACAAGCAAACAAATAAATAAGTAGGTTAATAAAATATATAAAAACACTTTTGGGGAAAATTATAAAGCTTTATTAAATGACAAGGAAAAAACCCTAAACAAGTGGAGAGGTATATCCTGTTTTGGGTTTACCAAAAGGCTGAGTATGTTAAAGATTGAAATTTCCCCAAACTGCCTTACAGGTTCAATGCAACTAAAAAAAGAAACTTAAAGGATCTTTAAAGAAAATTGAAAACTATTTAAAATTTATACAGAAACAATAATAGCCAAGACTCTCTAGAAGAAGCATCAGGTGAAGAAACTTGCTATATAAAACATCAAGATGTATTACTATAAAGTTATAGCTATATAATTAATATAACATGGTATTTGAGATAGGAAATAGACAGTGGAAGAAAACATTCTAAAAATAGACCCACACACAAAAAATTAAAAAATAAAAATAGACCCACACATGTATGGAGACTTGATTTGTTACACTACCAGTTACTGGAAAAGAGTTGACTACCTCAGGAACTGTGCTGGAACTTAGACATTTGTTCAAAAATGAAAAATGAAATTAAATCCCTACAGGTGTCATTCACAAAATTTGCTTTAAGAAATGTAAAATATTTAAATGTAAAAGGCACAACTTTAAAAGCTTTAGAGGAAAATATCCTTGTGATTCAACGTTTGGAAAGGTTATCTCAAAGAAGATTCAAAAAATCCAAACTCAAAAGAAAATATTCATAAATTTGACTCAATTAAAATATATATTTTTATTATCATAAGATATCATAAAACTAATAGAAGAACAAGACCTGAACTGAAATAAAATAGTTACAAAATCATATTGGATAAAAGATCATAATGTTGAAAATATAAAATTTCTACAAATCAATAATTATAAGACAATTAATAAAAAATGCTTAAATCATCACAAAGCACAGACGCAAGAGGGAGGAGATATGGGGATATATGTATATGTATAGCTGATTCACTTTGTTATAAAGCAGATACTAACACACTGTTGTAAAGCAATTATACTCCAATAAAGATGTTAAAAAAAAACACAGGGAAAAAAAAGATTAAAGAGTAAATAAAGATAACTAGAATTTCCAAAAAAAAAAAAAAATGCTTAAATGACCAAATATGCATTTCAGAGAACAGGGAACATGAATGGACATAAATATAAGGAAAGATGCTAAACCACATTATTAACCAGGAAAATGTAAATTTTATATCACAAAAAGATGCCTCCTTATACTATTCAGAAGGGCAAAAATTAAAAAATTAGAGATTATAATTAGTATTGGTGAGGTAGTGAAACTATAGTAACTCATTTACTGTTAGTAGTAGTGTAAAGCAGCACAAACATTTAATAGTTTGGCGTAATTCATTGCATTTGAACCTATGAAAACCCCAGGACTTCATTCTTATACTCTATATATGTACTTTGGAGAAACTCTAACATATATTCACAACAGACTTATTCCAAGAATGGTTCATAGCAGTATTTTTTTGTTTTGTTTTTGTTTTTGTTTTTTTGTTTTTTTTTTGCAGTACGCGGGCCTCTCACTGTTGTGGCCTCTCCCGTTGCGGAGCACAGGCTCCGGACGCGCAGGCTCAGCGGCCATGGCTCACGGGCCCAGCCGCTCCGCGGCATGTGGGATCTTCCCGGACCGGGGCACGAACCCGTGTCCCCTGCATCGGCAGGTGGACTCTCAACCACTGCGCCACCAGGGAAGCCCCAGCAGTATTGTTTTTAATTCAAGATGAGAACAATAAAACATCAAGAAAAATTGGGAAATCATCCAAATCTTTATACAAATTATAATTAATATGTAAATTGTGAAACACTAAAACAATTGCCTAGTATAAAGCACTAAAAGTGAATGAACTACAAATTCACACAGTAACACAGACAAATCTCACAAACAAGATATTGAGACCCATGTGCCTAGAGCCCGTGCTCCACAACAAGAGAAGCCACCGCAATGAGAAGCCGGTGCACCACAACAAAGAGCAGGCCCTGCTCTTCGCAACTAGAGAAAGCCGGTGCGCAGCAACGAAGACTCAATGCAGCCAAAAATAAATAAATTAATTAATTTTAAAAAAGAGAAAAACAGACAAACTGGACTTCATCAAAATGAAAACCTTTTGTGCATCAGAGGACACTATCAAGAGGATAAAAAGACAACTCACAGAATGGGAGAGAATATTTGCAAATCATGTATCTAAGAGCTTAATATCCAGAATATATAAAGAACTCCTTCAATTCAACAACAGCAGAAAAACAAACAACCCAATTCAAAAATGGGCAGAGAACTTGGACAGTTCTCCAAAGAAGGTACACAAATGGCCAGCAAAAGCACATGAAAAGAGGCTCAACGTCACTAATCATTATGAAAACACAAATCAAAACACAGTGAGATACCACCTCAAACCCATTTGGATGGCCATTATCAAAAAAATGGAAAATATGTGTTAGTGAGGATGTGAAGAAATTGGAATCCTCATACATTGCTGGTGCAAATGTAAAACAGTGTACCCACTGTTGAAAACGGTGTGTGGGTGCCTCAAAAAGTTGAACGTAGAATTACTATATGACCCATCAATTCCACTTCTAGGTATGTAGTCAGAACAAGTGAAAGCAGGGACTGAAACAGATGTTCATACATCCATGTTTATAGCAGCATTATTAAAAAGAGCCAAAATGTGGAAGCAACCCAATTGTCCATCAATGCGTGAATGGATAAACAAAATGTAGTATATCCATACAATGAAATATCATTCAGCCTTAAAAAGGGAAGAAATGGTGACACATGCTACAACATGGATGAACCTTATACTAAGTGAAATAAGCCAGACAGAAAAGGTCAAATACTGTTTGATTCCACTTACATAGGAATCCCTGGAATAGTCAGATCCATAGAGACAGAAAGTAGAAGGGTGGGTGCCAGGGCTGGGGACTTATGGGGGATGAGGACTGAATGTTTAATGGTCAGAGCTGGAGAAGATGAGAAAGTCCTGGAAATAGTGGTAACGGTTATACAACAATGTGAATGTTGAACCATATGCTTGAAAGTTATTAAAATGGTGTATTTCATGTTACATGTATTTTGCCACAATAAAAGAAAAGTAAAGGGGAAAAAAAAAGATATTGAGAGAAAGAAGCAGATTTCAGAAGAATATATACCATACAACTCCATTTATGAAAAGTTCAAAAACAATCAAAACTAAATAATGTATTAACTAGGATACACATAGAGAAAGAAAAACTTTTCAAATAGCAAGAGATCATGAGCCTATGATTTAGGATGCTGGTTACCTCTTGGAGAAGCAGAGGGCAATCTGATCAGCAATGGCATTCAAGGTACTCAAAGGATATTCAATTTCTGAAGTTGGATGTTAATTGAAAAATATTTCTTAAGCTTTACATATACATTTTATACATTTATTTTATGAAATATTCCACTGATATTAAAACAAAGTAAAAACAAATGACTGTAGTTTGATGATGATGTTAGCAATGGGGATGGAGAGAATGGGCAGATTTGATGTATGTTGTTACAGCAGATAAGACTTTATGAATGGGTTGCATGTGCAAAATGAGTTAAAAAGTGATAGTAAGAACGAATCCCAGATTTTTGACTTGAAAAAACAGGGGACATGTTGCCATTGATTATTCAAATGAGGAGCATGTTTACCAGAAACAAGATTTTTGACCTGTACATGCCATTTTTTAGGTGTGTAATAGACATACCCACGATGTTAAGTTGGCAGTTGGATACATGGATTTTGAGATAAGGAGATATATGAAGGTTGGTGATACAAATTTAGGAGTCAAGGGCAGATAGATGGCATTCATATTAAACCATGGAACTAGATGTGATCACTTCAGGAAAGTATAGATTGAAAGGGAAGAAGGTCCATGGTCAAGATGTGGTTCTCCAACTATTCAAGGCTGAATATCTGAGATGTGTTCATTTTAATCGTCATTGGAAGATTTCAATACCTTATTTTGGTCAATCATAATTTTCTCAGTATGTGATATATTTGAAATAATCTACTTTAAATTAGTTTTTGGAATAGGCAGCCTGTACACACATTTAATAAATAGGCAAATAGGTTTTGTTTGTTTTTACCTCACTTCCATCCTTTATTCCGTCACTAAATTGCCTTAGGCATGAAAAAGTGTACCTTAGAATTTATTTTACTGATCTCTTCACTGCTGTTATGTAAGGTCCACTATAATGAGTCCTAGATTCTAGATAAGTATTAAAGAAGTTATCCATAACTACACCTATATATCCTCTTACAAATAACAATTTTTCAAAAATTATTATGTCATTCTTTCTGGCTTTTTAGAAGCACAATTAAACTTTATTAGTGAGAACTACTTAGAAATAGATCACAGCAACCAGCATAAGTACAATGCTAAATATTTGTTCAATGAATATTTTATTCAACATTGTTTAAATACAATTCTGAAAACAATTCAAGGACCTAAATACATGCAAATTAGTGTTTGTTTTGGTATTTATGGCTTTGCTTTACTCTACTTCCTAAAATATAGCAATAACGTTGAGAGATACATTTTTGTAAAGGTGAGGGCTTTCTTTTGGTGAGGACCATTATTGTTTCTCCATTTTTAAAAAATCTGGATTTATTTTTGTTTTCCCACAATGGCCTTTCATTTTCTCAGAGTTCATTAACTTTAGCAGCTTGTTTTTGCTAAAATATTCAGACGCACCACTGTCATTCTCTTTATGCCAATGGACTTCCACAGTAACTTCTTACTGTACAGTTATTAGTTCTTTCACACAAGTTATGGACTGAACTTCCAGTTCTGGTTTTCTTCCTTTTTCTGACTAAGGTCATATGTTTTCACGAGGAATAGACTGTAGAATGATAGGATTTGTCTTTCTAAATGTCCTCAGCAACATTTGTCTATATATTAGAAGGCAAACTTATGGTGCTAATATCTGGAAAATTAACAAACTAATGTTCTATTAAAATTTGGATTGATCTCATGCACTTACTTTCCCTCCTTCCAATAACCTCACCAAAATGACTACAAAGGAATAAAATGTTTTTAAACACTCAAAGAGAAGGAGAAACAGAGAAATATCAGTAGCTGAGATTCAGCGGGACCAATTTCAGGAGGAATCAGAAGGCAAATGGAAGAGTAGTAACTGAACTAGACTTCAGGAAGGGAGCCTCCACCTAAATGCCTGGGTAGAGGGAGAACAAGAAGCTGATCAATACAGCCATGGGATCCTGGAAAGCTCAGCATCTGGAGATATCAAGTATCATGGAAATTACAAGCTATTGAAAATGGAGGGTTGCTTAAAAGGATGCGTATGGGATCTGGTGTTTCCTAGTCTCCCTTCCCCACCTTTAAAAACAAGGTGACTACCAGCGTGGAAAACAAACCACATGTATATTTTCAAGAAAAGATAAACCACAGTGGCTCTAAACATTAGGACACTAAGAACAGTGAAGAAATGAGGTGAGGATCAGAGCTAAATACAAGGATGCAGTGAGGGTATGAAAACATAATGATGGGACGCTTTGATCCCAGACCTCCAGCCACAGGAGGGAAGAAGACTGAGGAGTCTTCTTTTCAGAAACTGAATGGCTGAGTGGGGGGAGCAGGAATCTAAATATTGACGTCTCCCAATGAAAAGATCAACTCACTGATTAATCACTGTAAATGAAGTACATCAAACAAATTCTATCTATATACAAAGAGTTTGAATTATCTTTGGATGGCTTTACCTTCAAATATGAGTGCATAATTCGGGATTGTGGGACACTTGTTAGCCTCTAATATGAAAGAGATATCCAAGCAAGCACACTGGAAAAAGGATCATGAGAGAAAAAGTATAGTGAGTATCTCAGAATTATAAAAGTAGATGTGGCATCCATGGAACAAAAACAGAAGGCAGTGAAGTTAGAGCAGTCAAAGAACAAGAAAAAGATCTTGGAAATATTACCTAAATTAAAACTCCAATAGAAAATTTGGAAAACAAGGTTGAGGGAATCTCCCAGATTTAAGAATAAAAATGAAAGGGAAAAAAGTTGGAATGGAAAAAAGAAAACAATTAGAGTCAATTCTGATGGTCCAACATCTAATTCAATAGCATTCCAGAATAGAACAAAGAGGAAATAATTTAAAAATTATTTTTAAAAACAACAGGAAAATAACAACAGAAAAAAACAAGAAACTAACAGCATGATTGCAAATGCTCATTGAATACCTAGGACAATCAATCACTTTTTTAAAGAAATGAACACCAAAGTGCATCATCTTGAAATTTTAGAACTTGAGAGACAAAGAGTAAATAATCAAGATTCCAAAAGGGTGTAGGGGCAGATGACATAAAAGGGAACAGAAAAAAGGAACAGCTTCTGAATTAGCAGCAGAAAACACTAGATATCGATAGTCACTAAAATCGAAGGAGAAATGATTGTCACCAGGGAATTCTACAGCCAATCAAATTAGCTGAGTGTGAGGAAAAATAAAAGGTAGAGTGCTCCAGGAGGAAAGTTTGCAAGGGGGAAAAAAGAAGCTGATAGATTATATGATAATTTTTATATTTAAAATTTATAATTTTATCAGTTTAAAAATTATATTAAAGGGTTTTGATAGGTTTGATAAGCTGGAAATGTTAGGAATAGTTACATTAAAAACCATGCATGTAAATAAAAGAAATTATTAACTCCAAGAATAATAAAAAACTATATAAGAAAAGATAGTAGAGAATTAGATCAGTCATGTGTATCTACATAATCACATTGTAATAATATAAAAACTGACTACTGATTAAAGTTTGTAATATTCATAGTTTAGGAGGTTGGGTAAAAGAGAATTTGTGTGTATGTGTAATAATATAAAAACTGACTACTGATTAAAGTTTGTAATATTCATAGTTTAGGAGGTTGGGTAAAAGAGAACTTGTGTGTGTGTGTGTGTGTGTGTGTGTGTGTGTGTGTGTGTGTGTATGGGGGTTGTAAGTATCATGATCTCATTTACCATAAAACAAAGTCAAAAATAAACTTAATCTTTGATTAATTAATTCATGGCAACATATGAAACTTGTACCAGAACTATGTCTGGTATTACATATTTGTCAGTGCTGTGTCTCTGGGGTGCCAATCTGGAGGAAGAGACCTGGGGAGGGATTACAGGTTTTTTAAAATTGTACTATTAAGGCTAGCCAAAAAGTTCGTTAGGGTTTTTCTGTAACATAAAAGTCCGAACGAACTTTCTGGCCAACCCAATATTTAATGGTTTTTAAAGCTATGTTAGTATATTGCTTGGATCAAAATTTTACAAAATAATAAAATAAAGAATGAAGAGAGCTATTAGGCTATTAGTGAACTAATGATCAAGGTTTCCTTATTATGGTCTACGTGTTTATATGACTATAAACCTGCAAAAGTGTTTCAATTTGTGAAGCAGCATCGACAGTATTTGCTGCTGAGCCCGTCATGTGGCAGATTTGAGAAACTAAAGAATTATCAGTACTATTAGAAGTACTTCAACTGCCCCAGGGAAAATAATAACAGAAACACTAGACAATGTTATGCCCATTCTAAATTTTGATTTTATTGGGGATTAAGTATTTATATTTTTATATATCAAATAGTGTACTACATTGTCAATAATGTGTTTTTTTTATTCTTATGAAGACAATGTCAAGTATAAATCCATCTCAGCAGCTCAGTTTTCAAATGAAAAAAAAAATGGCTCACTTTGCCAGTTATATCCTGTACAGTGAAATGCTAAATACATCCTTTTAGAGGAGCTAACTAAAAAACAAATTTTAGGGCTTCCTTGGTTGGCGCAGTGGTTGCGCGTCCGCCTGCCGATGCAGGGGAACCGCGTTCGCGCCCCGGTCTGGGAAGATCCCATATGCCGCGGAGTGGCTGGGCCCGTGAGCCATGGCCGCTGAGCCTGCGCGTCTGGAGCCTGTGCTCCGCAAAGGGAGAGGCCACGGCAGTGATAGGCCCAAGTACCACAAAAAAAAAACAAAAACAAAAACAAATTTTAGGTGAAAACTCAAAAAATATGTCCATATTTGTCTCCTTGGATGAAGAAAGACTGTAATTTATATTCACAGGTTAGGATAAATTAATTAAGCAGCCACTTGAAAGCCCTCAGGTAATTTCCAGATTATCAGTAAGATTGTTTATGAAGTGAACCTTCCATCCTTGACATTTTGTAAAGATATTTTAATAATCCTTATTAACTTTTCCTCCTTTGGACCCTCCCCCCCAAATTAATCTTCCTATATTTCCTGAAATTTCAACATCAATTTAAAAAATACCATTTGGAGTACAAAATGCAAGCTTTCTTTATTTCGTATCTGTTCCTAATGAAATGTGCTGAAAATCTGAGCTATTTTAAATCCCATGGAAATATTATGCACCAAGAAACTGACTGCCCTGAGTCACAGCTCACTTCAGACACTCGCCCAGTCATTTCATTCTTTATAGTCAATAATAGGCCAGGGACACAGTGTGAACAGCATAGCTTGTGTAAGTATCCTTTTTTGGTATGTTTTAAGAGGTAGAAGAACAAAGGCTGCTCTAACAACAGGCTATTTGGGGCTATAAATATTTAATACCTACTGCAAAACATGTAAAAGGAGAAATGTCATTTTCTTAATTAACTTAATGTGCATATTAAATTTTAGAATCCTATAGGGCTCTTTTATTGAACTACTGTCAAATCAGTGGACTTAAGTTGAAATGATATTCAGAGAAGCAGCTGATATTAATATTCAACTGATGAAGCAACAGACTGAATAAGATTGGCAGTTTGAAAAGTTTAAAGGTTTAAAATGTGTTTTAATTTCCATTAGGTTCACTTACACATTCATATTACAAGAATATTCTGGTCTATAAAATATTTAATCCACTAATTCTCCTTTCAAGATATAATGAAATGAATGAATTACTAAAAGTTAAGAAAATGAAAATTATATGTGACTTGAGATTTTGTATTCGGCAGACCAGTGTCTGCAAGAAAGAAAACTAACACATTTATTTGTCAGAAAAGTGGGATTCATTTCTGGAGCACAGGATTTCTGTCATTTTCCTCTAGATCCTAAGTCTGAAATGGTAAAAAGTTAAAATTTGGGGATTCCAAACTTTCTCAAGTTTTCTTGGCATCAATTCCTGGTCAGTAACTATGTTACTGTGTATCCAAAGAGAACATGAAGCCTCCATTGTTTCCCTACTGTTTAAAATTTTCACGATCACTAGTTTCAAACGTGGCTCTCAACACCAACTTTTTGATGTGTTTCTGATTTATGTTACGCAGTAGCTTTCTGATAGTAACTGAATCTTCTTAATGAGGCAGAAATACATATTTATTTATATATGCAATGTCTAAAATTAAAATTTGTATTATATATAAAATATATATATATAAGTGCACTGTCTAAAACTGAAATATATTGGTTATATACTACACAGTTACAATATTTGATATTTTTACAAGAGCAAATTTTTAGTGGTGAAAATAATTTTCTTCTAATAAATATGGCTATGTCGGTGATGACACTATTTTTAAATGATCTTGGTTTTGAACTCCAATATTCGAAAGAGCAAAGAGACTGTTTTCAAAATGCTCTTTAGGAAATCTTCGTGAAGTATTAGGTGAGAGCAATTATATGATCCCATCCTTTTTACAAAGAAGAAAGTAACATGCCAGAAGGCTAATTCTAGTTTCTTCTAAGAATCTTATAATTAAATGAAAATCTGACTCCTAACTAGGTATCAATAAACTAGGCTTCTTCAGGAAATTCATGTTCCCAACTAAGTCTTTCTTTCATTATGCCATTTGCCTTCCTGTCAAGAAATTACTCTGATTTTAAATCCTGCATTTCGTATTTTAACAAACCAAAGAAAACAGATATCATTGCATTTTATGTAAACTGCAGTGCTAATGGCCCATGTGCAGCTGCCAAGCAGGCTACATTCTCAGGGCTGGGGACAGCGTGAATATTGTTTGGTGCAGTATAAATTTTATGTAGAAAAACCAACTATTGCAAGTATTCACTGAGATGTTAGAATAATAAGTGTTCAGAGCTGGAAGGGACTCTAGTAACCATTTGGGCTAATGGTTTGCAATGTTTTCACCAGTAACAATTATGTTATTATTTTAATTGCAGATCCTAGAGATTCTGAAGGATTTAAAATGAGTGGACAAGCTGCAATGTATACTGTTATTTGTCATTTTGAAAACCATATGGGGTTTTAATTTATGAAGAACTCTGTCACTACATTTGGGGACTCAGGTTGGGAATTAATGAATTAGTCTCATTCATATATGGATGACAATAGAGCTGTCAGTATCAAATGATAATATTAGACCCATGGTTCAATAGGTGACACATATCAGGGAGTAAGAGGTGAAGAACCAATCAGTATACTTGTTAGAATCGTTTCACCAATATTAAAATAATTTTGAGTATAATTCTCCTTAGTTCTAGTTTTTTATTTGAATTTCTAGCCTACTGATCTATTGAATATGCATTTTAATGTGAACCTTACTAAAGCACATTTAGGAAATAAATGAAGGCACATAAAAATGCTAAGTACAAAGAAAAAAGACACTAAAAGTAAGACAAATCAGTTAACTTTCTTAATTATTTTCTTACTATAAGATTTTTTTGGACTAAACAAAATATCGCTCAAAAAATCAAGGTTATATAACTCTAAATAATGCAGCAGTGACCCAAGTCATTTAGCTGCTCAAACATCTGGCAGGTAAAATGACAGCATCTAAATCATAGATCAGCTAGGACGAGAAAAATAAAATTATGGGGACTAGAACAGTGCTTGATAAACGTATCCTCCTTTTCTTCAGTGTTTATGTTTGATAAATGGCCAGACTTTGCCATGACTTTGCCTTGACGTTTATTTCACAGTCAATGGCCATTATCTTGTGACAACAATCTATTTCTTTCTGTTATCTTGCAGGTCATAATTGTTAAGTCTTCTTATTGAAACTTCCTATAGATTTTGTAATTTATGACATATAGGCCGAAAATTTCAAATGAAGTATTTTAGGCATATGGCTTATAACTGAAATTTAAAAAAAAATGGGCCTAGAACAGTTTTGTGACTTTTTATGCACATAACCTCCGTAGGGGAAATGGTACAGAAAGCAAAGCAAATGCTGACAGTTTTAAAAATTCAAACTTCTTTAAACTGCATATGAACTCCTCAGAAAGTTCATAGTCTGGCAGCTCAAAGAGACACAGCAATATTTAGCTTATTACCATACTGATCACACCCCATTGTATTACATGGAGTAGCCACTTTGCCAATTCCTTAGAAAACAGAGCAGGTTGCCAAGAATTTTTAACCATTGGCATTGCCCTCACTAAACATATTTTTTTCTTCCCTAAGTGCTGTTGCTCTTGTGTCTATAGGAGGCTTACCAGAGCACACTAGAAACAGCAGAATTGTAGGGCAAATCCTCTAAGAGAGTATTGTTTGTTTGGATCATTCCTTTTAAAACATTTAAACTAGAACAACTAGACAATGAATTATACTGATAAGACCTGCAGTAGGCTCCATGACCATCCGATTTAACTGTTTTGTTTTATCGAGGAGGAAACTAAAGTCCAGAACATTTTTATAACATGTTTAAGGCTACTTAGATAGAAAGAAAGGAAAAGCCTTCACGTGAAACTAATGACTCTTCCAGAAACATTTAATTCAGTGTTCTTTCTACTAATCATTATTCTTAGAAGTCACATGGACCACTTGCTAAAAATATGGATTTCTTGATCCCTACTCCAAATTTGGGGTGAGGCCAAGGAATCTACATGTTTACAGTCCAAGAGATTCTAATGTCTAGAGGATTCTGATGTAACCGGTCTAATAATGTATTTTGAGGAATACTGTTCTATATCACGTCTCTTCATAAATATAAGATCATCTTCCTCACTGCTTTGGCCGGCATGCTAGATTTATCAGTAGTGGGATTCCGAACCATTCAGCTTTAGAAATATCTAATGCAGACTGAAGCGGGGAGGGGATGGAGTGCTGTGTATGTTTGTGTGGGGGGGTGAAAGTTAAAGATGAAGAAGGGTTTTGGAAGGACCTTGGTCTCAAATAAGCCAGGACCATCACAGAGAAAAACAAGCCAAATTGATTCAAGACCCCAACATTGTTATACAGTTGATCCTCCCTATCCACAGGTTCTGCGTCTTTGGATTCAACCAACCATCAACCCAAATTCTGCAGATGCAGAACCCGGGGATATGGGGGCCCCCGGTATATAAGGGACTTGAGCATCCATGGATTTTGGTACCCTCCAGGGGTTCTGGCCCCAATTCCCTGAAAATAATGAGGAACAACTGCATATTAGAACTACTTTTATATGTATTTTTTAGAATGTAGATAAGCATGTGTGTTGGGAGCCAAAAAAAGATTACTTAAAGTTGAGGTCAGTGCCAACTTCTACCATAGGGAACGAGAAGAATCCATTAAGAATGCCTTATTCTAATGATGCCATCAGCCCTTGTTTTTTCATTGCTGTCCTTATCATACACTTACATGTTAGTCACATCCTATTTGTGCATTGCCTTTGTGGTATGTTCACAACATCACTGTCCACATGATCCTGTACTGTGCTCCTTGTGACCTCCATTCAGCACTCATCCCCATTAGACAGGTCCTGTTGCAGTAGTCAGTTCCTAGATAACTTGTTTCCCAGGGAGCTATGAGACTATAGGTCAAATGCCATGATAATCATATTAAGAGGCAGGATGAGTTTCCTATTCTAGACAGCTGGTATGGACAAGCAACTTCTCTACCAGTGGTTAACCTGAGCTAACAAAAATATGAGACAATTATTCCTCTTCGATGCCAGTATTTCTGGATGTCGACCCCCAAATCTCCTATGCATGGTGGCAGCAACTGTGCCATTATAAGTTGAAAATGGATCCACGTAGGTGGCAACCCTGAAAATGTAACCAAGAGTTTGCTGGTTCAAACAGTCAAGTCATCCCGTTGTCTCAGTTTCAGTCTTTTCCAGTGAGTCTAAATAACAGAAAGAATTACTTAATTTTTTTTGGTTAAATTATATAGAATTTTTCCTATGAGTTACTTGCCAGCCTGAATGTACTTTGATGAAATTGGCTGAGATGCTTTGATGCATCTGCCTTGGGCACAGAGCATCGATGGCAGCTACAGGATCCTTGCCTAATTTCTCTCTCCAAAGGTAAAACTGATTGCTCCCGACTTTGTATACCCACTGTAGCCATAACATTGTCTATCTGCAGCCCTCTAATGCTTCACTGCTTTTACTTGTCTCACACAGAAGTAGGGCATTTAGGACATGACATATCTAAATTTGTTACTCTGGATAGTCAGCAAACTTCTGTATTTCTCCTGCTCCATAAATCCATAGATTCTGAGTTTATTTACACTAAGCAATCCTAAACCAGGAATATCTTGCTAAAAGCATTCCACAGATAAGGTCTCTTGTGCCTGCAAATAGTATTAGTTCATTTACCAAGAGGGCCAGTTTTCAGCTTTTTCAAGGATATTATAATAAATTACCTGCTCTTGGCCCCTCCTTAACAACATTCTTATTTCTTCTCCTTTGCCATGTGTATGAATGGATCATAGGTCAGTTACTTTTACTCCTTCCTCCCAGTACTAAGAGATAATTTAACTGAAGGCACTTTGAACACTATCATAATGGTATCATAACTGTGGCACAGTTAGAAATTAAGTTATTAAATTAAATCAGCCACAAAATGATTAAAATCAACTTGACATCCAGAGTATAAACCAAGCAAGAGAATAACATCTCTGCCTACTAGATAATCCACAGTACTTCTCATTTCTGTAACTCAACAGTGGCATTGGTTCACTTTATCTTTTTAGTTTCCTGGAAAGAAATATTCTGAGAGAGTTCTTCTTATAAAACAGAGGACGCCAAGAACTTTCGAGTCTGCTGATGATTAAATATGGTTAGATCATCAGCTTCTGAGAAGAGAGGATTACAAATAAATAACATTCACCGCGTAAGAATAGCTGGACGCCGTTAGAATGAGGAACAGGAACACAGGGCGTACATAGGCAGCCATATAGCATGAGAGAAAAGATCTCAGTATCACAGTGCGAGCCAGTTTCACAAAATAAAATGAGGAAAAAAAGAGAATAATATACAAAAAGCATTAAAAAATTCCATGTGACTTTGCCTAATTCACCTAATTCTAAGGTGATTAGAAGTGGTGATTCTAAGCAGATAATCAGCAGATGCTTCTCTGGTAAAGGCGAATATGAAATGAAGAGAATACAAAGGGTAGAAAAGTTAGTAAAACTAGATCCATGAGAAACTAGGAACACCAAAAATATCTAGAAAAGAAAGGCTTAATGATTTCTAAGATAATAATATATGGTATGATTATTAGAATTTACCCATCTCCAGAGAGAATGGAGCTTAAGAAGTGTCATGAGATGCTTAAAGAACAGCTAGTGATAAATTCATTCTTAACAGGAAATATGGTTAAATACTAGAATGATCTATAGGCATACCTTGAAGATATTGTGGGCTAGGTTCCAGACCACTGCAGTAAAGCAAATATCACAATAAAGCAGGTCATGCAAAATTTCTGGTTTCCCAGTGCATATAAAAGTTATGTTTATACTACACTATAGTCAATTTAGTGAGCAATAGTATTATGTCTAAAAAAACCAATGTACATACCTTAGTTAAAAAATACTTTATTACTAAAAAGTGCTAGCCATTATCTGAGCCTTCAGCAAGTTGTAATCTTTGTGCAATAGTAACATCAAAGATCACTAATCACAGAGCACCATAATATAATAATAACGAAAAAGTTTTGAAACATTGCAAGAATTACCAAAATGTGACACAGAGAAACAAAGTGAGCAAATGTTGTTGGAAAAATGGCACCAATAGATTTGCTGGGCTAATAGTTGCCACAAACCTTCAATTTGTGAAAAACTCAACATCTGTGAAGCACAATAAAGCAAAGCAGAATAAAACAAGGTATGCCTGTACTAAAATCTGGGAGGGATGTATTGGAAGTTTGGGGTTAGCAGATGCAAACTATTATATCATAGAATGTATAAACAACAAGGTCCTAGTGTACAGCACAGGGAACTATATTCAATATCCTGTGATAAACCATAATGGAAAAGAATGTATACATATATATATATATATATATATGTATAACTGAATCACTTTGCTGTGCAGCAGAAACTAACACAACATTGTAAATCAACTATACCTCAATAAAATAAATAAATAAAATAAAATCTGTTGTAGAATTTGCTTCAACAACACCATTATGAAGTAGATTAATATTCATGTACCATAATAGGTAAATTATAAAACGAGAGAAAGATATATATCCTCTCCTATTCCTGTAATTCCATGATTAAAAAACCCATGAAATTACTAGCGAAATTCAAGTTTAATGATCATTAGATATAAAATGCACTGTAATGTATACTCACCCACCTATGTTTGTGGCCTTTTATAACACTTTTGCCAAAACAAAGCAAAATAAAACAAAATGACAACACTGTCACTTTCTTTAAATGCTCTGTTTCAATGTTAAAACAGGTCTTTTTATTAATTGAGTTATGTGATGTAGGTGTCCAGCTAGTAATGTCTCTGCAGATGGCAAGTGTACTGCAAGTTCCAAATAACCTAAAATAAAATGATAAGGGTCTACTTAAATATTTAATTCATTACTTTAAATATTATATTAATATGTTAATGATGATAGAAACCCTTAACAATTTAAAATAACCTTTGCATATTTAATGGTTCTAAATGTTTTATGTTGTGTCATCAAATTCAAGTTAGTATGTAAATGCTATTGCTGAAATATTCCTTGGTACATGAAATGAATTTAACTAGGTATTCATATTCTGTGGAATATTCTGGGATTAGAGAGCTATTGAATTAAAGAGTTTATTTCCAAGGGAAGCCACCCCATAAGTGAGTTTGCATCTTCAATCTGACACTAAACAGAGAGTTTTAATTCAGAACGGGATCATTCCTTGTGTATAGATAACTGAGTGAAAGCAGGATGAAATTTTGTCAGACTCTGCTTTCCCAAAATGAGACCTACTAATAAAGACATTATGCTACTGTTCTATGCAAACAATAGACACAATGTGTCTTCATGTATCCCTTTTAAAGTTACTAAAGTTTAGCATTACAGTTCAGTATGTGATTACAGAGACGGGAAACTATAAAATGAGAACTGAGATACCATTTGAGATACTCACCCCTACAAGCCTATTCCAACCACACTGCCATGCTGTGGAATATTTTGGCAACTCCATTTTGGCAACTGCTTTTAGACATCGGCTATGACTCACAAAATCAGCCTCCTTGCTTTATTTTCACACTTGGGCCGGGGGGGGTGGGGTGGGGAAGAGGTAACGTTTTTTCATTCAGAGGAGATATTTTGGGACACGCTGGGAAATCATTCCACAAGCTAAAGTCAAAACAAGAACTAGAAATTAGTGGTTTTCCAAGGCAACACGAGTCAGAACTGGGCTTCAGAGTGATGAATGAGGTAAAGGTGAACAGTTGATTTAGGTGATTTTTAAAATCCCTTCCAACCCAAAGATTCTTTTATTATTATTGTCTGATTCAGGATTCTGTCACACTCTACCTTATCGGCATTCCTCCTTCTTTTTAGACCCCTGTGTGCTGGTTAACTATGATTCCTCTGCAGTAGCTCCATGGTCCAGAGTGAAATCATTGCTCCAAAGTATAATAGAACTATATGAGCCTGCGGGTACGCACGTGTGCAGGTATCCATGTCTGCTGATGGTGGGCCTAACCCTGTTCTCTGACTTCCTGCAGATGGAGTCACTTCAGATCACAATGGAGAAATGAGTCTCGAGAAAGCTGGCACAAAAAAACCTTGAGGATATTTCGGGAAGATTGCCGGCACCTGATCCTGTCTACTAACTATGTAACATCTTCTATTACATTTAGCAGAAAACACATTCTCTTTCAGTGTGAGAAACGCTCGAGGCATTTTCCATTTTAGATATCAAACTCCACTATCCTCTACACACATTTGTTTTTATATCAATATTCTTTAAATACCAATGATTTCCGTACCTTTTGTAATAAAAAATACCACATGTAGCAAGGTATTAAAATCTCTTATTGTGTGTTCTATTAACAGAGCTAAAATCTATCTCTACATTTTCCGTGTGAATGCAACTGACCCTACTGTTTATATATATTCTGATGTATAAGACTGTTTAATGTGTCATCAGTACAAATATGAAAGAGTGGAGAATTTTTGTAGTCTAATTATTTTATCTTTTTTTTTGTATGTTCAAAATTCAATTTGCAAAAGCACAAAATTCCACTGAATAAGGATGATCGATACAACAAATATCATTCCATGAGCCAGACAGAGCATTCAAGACACAAAATAACAAGAGGTAAAACTTTGCCAGGTTTTGCGTTGATCTCCTCCAAGTAACAACATTGCTAATGCTAAAAACACATTAACAAAGGTGGCTACTACTAGGTCTCACTACATTAAACATTTATAAATTCATTACTTAGTACTTCAAACATTCATTTATACTTTCTTACATGGAATTATTATGCATTTAGCTTTTATTCATTTAAAAAAGTTCCACTGCACAGTCTTCAAAGAGATTTCCAAAGTGTTCAATTACTTCTAACTGTGGCTTTTTCTGTTTCTTGGAAAAAAGCCAGTTTCCCAGTCTTTGCACTTTTACTCTTACTCTCTTCATCTACTTGTTCCAGGGGTTGTGAAAAGAGGATTTCTTTCATGACTGCCTCAACAGTGAGAGTTCCTTTCTAGCTTTAAAAAATTCAAGTTTAAAAAAAAACATTTAACTGGCATCTTTATAATGCCAGTAGCTTTTGCTCAGTGAGGAATCAAACCCTCTGAACAATGAATGCTTGTCTAAAGCAACTATTCACAGAAGGTACTGCCTTCTGGGGAATGGGAAAAGTTTTTACCTACTGACAAATGGGAGTAGCATAACAGAATAGAATTGAACCCAAGGCAAAGTGCCTCACGTTTTTCCAGCGCTGAAATGAGGGGATCAGTTACAGCCCCTCTGCCATTGACCCGATATAAAAAGAAGAACGCTGAAGAATATGAAACAAGATCAAGCGACAGTCCAGATGAGATCATGCGCCTTCCTTTTAAATGTCTTTAATTCACAGATTTTAAAAATGTTTGGAGAGGTTGGAGGCTTAGCCCCATGTGTGAATTAAAACTTGATGATGGAGCTCTAGTGAGAATCTGAGAGACAGAAAGAATAAATCTTGAGAAAATTGTCTAGTGTATATAAATAGCTTTAACAGTTACTTCAAAGTTTAGTTTTATGTAATATCATTTAGGTCTCAAGACTTTCAAAGGCCACTGAAAGAAATACTAATCTCGTGAATATCATCTGTGTCAAGCTCTCCAGCTATTTATTGGCCTCTCTCATTCTATGACGCACGTGAACCAATTAGAAACAAATAAAAAATGTTTTGCTTTATCTTTCTCACTAGATTGAGCCATCATGACTACTGGTTTGTGTTTAGATGAGAAAGCATTTCAATTTCTTCATCTTTTTTTTTCTTTTCTTTTTTATTTATTTTATTATTTTTACTTTTTTAAACATCTTTATTGGAGTATAATTGCTTTACAATGTTGTGTTAGTTTCTGCTGTATAACAAAGTGAATCAGCTATATGTATGCATATATCCCCATATCCCCTCCCTCTTACGTCTCCCTCCCACCCTCCCTATCCCACCCCTCTAGGTGGTCACAAAGCACAGAGCTGATCTCCCTGTGCTATGCAGCTGCTTCCCACTAGCTATCTATTTTACATTTGGTAGTGTATATATGTCAATGCTACTTCATCCTATTCTTGATTCTATTGGTGAAAAAGAGTGGGCGGGGCCCACAGAGGCAGACAGGGTTGGGGTTCTTTCACTCTCTGGGCCATCTTACCTACTTCTCCCCTTCCTTCCCCTTCCCATTTAATCCCTCCCTGGTGCACAGGTTGGGTTTCAGTGGTAGCTGCAAAGACCTTGGACTTATAAAGAAAGGAAGATTAAAAAAAAAAAAAAAATGCAGGGGATTGGCCCAGCCGCTATGGAAAATAGTCTGGAGGTTCCTTGAAAAACTACAAATAGAGCTACCAGATGATTCAGCAATTCTACTCCTGGGCATATATCTGCAAAATATGAAAATTCTAATTTGAAAAGATACATGCACCCCAATGTTCATAATAGCACTATTCACAAAAGCCAAGACATGGAAGCATCTAAATGTCCATCAACAGATGAATGGATAAAGAAGATGTGGTGTGTGTATATATATGTACACACATACATACACACATAATGGAATATTACTCAGGCATAAAAAAGAATGAAATATTGCCATTTTCCATAACATGAATGAACCTAGATATTATAACACTGAATGAAGTGAATCAGAGGAGGACAAATATTGTATGATACCACTTACATGTGGAATCTAAAAAATAATACAAATGAAATTATTCACAAAACAGAAACGGACTCACAGACATATAAAACAAACTTATAATTACCAAAAGGGAAGGGGGGATATAAATTACGAGTATGAGATTAACATATACAAACTACTATATATAAAATAGATAAACCACAAGGACCTACTGTATAGCACAGGGAACTATATTTGACATCTTGTAATAACTATAATGGAAAAGAATCTGAAAAAGAAAAATATATATATATATATAACTGAGTCACTTTTATGTATGCCCGAAACTAACACAATATTGTAAATCTTCTATACTTCAATTTAAAAAATTCAAAAAAATGCAGGGGAGGAAGGTGGTAGCAGATGTGAGACAAGAGTAGAATAGGAGTGGGTATATGGAGAGACAAACAGAATCTTTTAGAGAAGAGATGGGAAGTTTTCTAATAAGGAGGGAACCTCAGAATCCTCCTGGTGCTGTTGTCCAGGACCCCACTATTACTAAGTGGTAAAGTCAACTCTAATAAATGTAGTGTGTTTTCTATTAAAGCATAAACACATCAAGTTTCTTGGCTATATACTGAACAGACTCCCAGTGCAAAAAGGAACATATTATTTTCTATGAACATGAATCAAAAGAAGCTACTTTTTCTGGTCAGTTCTATTCTTGAAATGAGAAAACATTCTGATTACCTCATACATGGTCACCTAAAGTACATATGTATAAAGTGGAGAAGATGAAACCTTAACTTTAGATATTTTCCATAGTTTTTCTTATGTTTAATTATAATTATTTGTAGTAGTTTTTGCTTTCTCTCCCTTTCTTTCCTAAAATCCAAGACATATACTTTAATATCAGCTTTCTTATAGACATCATGGAATGTAAGGGAGGCTAGGTTTTTCAAGGAGTCTTCCTTACATTGCTTAAGACCTCTGATTTACCCAGAGTGGAGTTGATGCTTTTGATGTCTCATATTTAGTATTCTCCAAAAGCAGCTTTCCATGGATATATTGCTTTTTATCCTGTGCTTAAATTAATTTTCTGTAGAAAAGAATTTCCCCAATTTGGCATTTGGAAGCAGGAGGTTTTAACCAAGCTTTAGGGGTTGAGAGAGAATAATTTAGAACTTTTCAAGTATAAGTTTATAAAATCAGTGTTGTAAAATGTGCCCATTATTACTCTGATAATATTGAGTTTCTTAGAAATGAGTGGCAATATGATTGCTTTAGCAATTGAGTTTTTATTTTTCTTTCTGTTTCTCTGTTATTCAGGGAATGTGTGGATAGTGGGGTTTGATGGGGCTTTTTCTTCTCTGCCTTCCAGAATGGTCTGGTTTACTGATCTTTAGCACTTCCTAATGTTAGACATACAAGGAAAGAAGTGGACACAAACTAAAATAGCTTACCACTTTTCTAACTTGTTAAACATTAAAAAAAAAAGATAGTAAAAAAATGAAATGCAGCTGTTTTCATCTATTCAAGCTCTTTTTTTATTATTACTAGACATAACCAAGAACTATGTATATTGTAACTGTGTGAGATTAATCTAATTACATCTAATTATTGTAGTAGATGATTCATTAGTAAAGGTTTTAGACATTAGATATACTTGCTTGCATCAAAGTTGCATTTTCTTCTCAGCTAGTAACATCTTGAGAATTCGATCAGTGATGGTCATGAAAAAGAGAAGGTCTTGAAACTCCTTGCATGTTTTTTTTTTTAATCAAGAGAAGTTCAGTCTAAGTTACATGAACAATTAATAAAAGCAAACTAAAAGCCATATGCATGTTTGTAGGGCTGATTCTCCATCTGCTATTTTAATACCCTTGGCAGAAGAAAAAACCAGGTTTCTAGATCTCATATGTATGACTTTGACATAGAGGTTAACCAAATTCTATTTATCCTTCCCTACCCCATCCAATGGGAAGCAGGGTATGCAGGTATTTGAGAAGTTTAAAAAAGATGTTGATTGTTGTCTCTGTCCTGGGCAAGAGAGTTTCCAAGACAAAAAGCATTAAATGGGACACAAATTACTTTATTAAGGACAACATGTAATGAAGGTATGACAGGCATGAAACTTCAAGCATTAACAGAGACTCAACTTATCTAAACCAGAAATTATTTTTAAAAAATAAACTTGAAACCAAATAGAAATAGGCCTAAACTGCAAGACTTCAGCATACTATTTCAGCTATCAATTGCATATGAAGTTGGCAAATAACAAATTATAATAGAAATATAAAAACTGTATACTAAAGTTTGTGCCATAGAACTACACAGGTTTGTTTCTTCTTCCAAATATCTATAGTCTATGTAGTTTAAAACAGACCACACCATCTAAATAAAAATAAATTATAAATAAATTATAATAGGAGAAGTTACACATGCTATAATTTATCACTAAGACATATTAAAATTAGATATTAACCTAAGTCTTCCAACCACAAAAAGTTAAAGAAAAGTAAAACAACAAACAACCATTAACTAGAGATTTAAATCATTATCCTTAGTTATTGGGTCAAAGTTATTGTGATCATATAAAAATATAATCATCTATTTATAAATTAATAAGCATACGTATACTTCACATCAAAATTATGTGATATGACTAAGTCTACATTCAAAGGTAAATTTGTAACATTAAATGTTTTCATTATTAAATATGAATGAAAATAACTTAATGCACTAAGCAGACCTCTCATAATTTATAAAGTAAACAACCATTAGGAAGAATAAAATATTAAATATAAGAGCAGAATTTAATGAATCAGGAAATATAAAACAATAAATTAAATTAATAAATCAAGGGGCATAGTTTTTTGACACAATATAAAGGAATTTAAAGAATCCTTGCAAAACTAATGAAGAAAAGGGAAACAAAAGTACAAAATCAGGATAGGTAAAAATAAAAATAATGATAACTAATATTTATTTAGTACTTACTATTTATTTAGTCTTATAAGTACAATATCTGAGTTATCTTGTTAAAGCTTCACTTTTAAACCCTGTGAGGTAGGCACTATCCTTTTTCCTCTTTTAAACATGTGAAACTCTGAAACATAAGGAGATTAGGACCAAGCCCACAATCAAAAGGCAATATTTGGGTGGGCTCTTCCATGTGCTGATATAAGTATTTCTCCCTAAACTTCTTCCGGTACAGTGGGTGCTTTACCTTTGAATCCATTCACTTGTTAATTTTCTTATATTATTCCCTGTATTGTGTAATATATCCTTTATTTAAATCGCTGATAGTAGTGGGGTTTTTTTAATTATTATTTTTCATTAGATCATAAATACTTCAAGGAATTGTTTACCTTTGTATCAACAGTCCAAAGATTTAGCAGAGTGCTTGGATCATAATAGTTATTCAAAAATTGTTGACTGGGCTTCCCTGGTAGCGCAGTGGTTAAGAATCTGCCTGCCAGTGCAGGGGACACGGATTCAAGCCCTGGTCTGGGAAGATCCCACATGCCGCGGAGCAACTGGGCCCGTGGGCCACAACTACTAAGCCTGCGCCCTAGAGCCCGCGAGCCACAACTACTGAACCCGTGTGCCACAACTACTGAAGCCCGTGCTCACCTAGAGCCCATGCTCCGCAACAAGAGAAGCCACCGCAATGAGAAGCCTGTGCACCTCGAAGAAGAGTAGCCCCTGCTCGCTACAACTACAGAAAGCTGCGCACAGCAACAAAGACCCGATACAGCCAAAAATAAATAAATTTTTTTAAAAAGCCCGGCTCTTTAAAAAAAAAAATTGTTGACTAAATAAATGAACGAGTGAATGAATGAATTCTGTAGAGCGCATCTTACGTTGTACACTAGCATGTGGACTTGGTCTTGGGTTGTAACATCTGGTAAACTGCAAATAGCTGCTAGACGTAATGATCCATAAAGTCCAACACCACATGTAACTCTTTCATATTTGTTATAAACCCAGCACTGAGCACAATACCCAGCCCAAAGTAAGGGCTTAGGAAAGAAGAGCTGATTGACTGAATGAGTTGATGAGTTTGTCCACTCATCATCCAAGCACAAGACTTCCAGGCCAAAAAGCCTTAACAGCTATGATCACTTGGTGAGGTAGACCCTGAAACAGGCAGATTTAGTCCTCCAGCTACCACACTCACCACAGCAAAATTATATTGTGACACCTTAGGATATCCTGTACTTTATGTAGCACTATTAAACATATCTAAAAATTAAAAATACATCTGATTAGTCTGATTTATTAAGTCTGTATCTCATATCATATTGTGTTCACAAATAATACAGCTTCAAAATTTCCCTAGAACCATAATCTAATACTAGAAATAAAAAAACATTTTGTATAATTTATGCTACTGGAGTACCCAACCAAATACTGAATAGCTTTCCAAGAGAATCTTGCAAAATTGATAATTAATATGAAGCATGATATTTTGGCTACTGCTGAATTGATTATTTATTTAAATGTGTCTACTAACAAATTTACTTTCCTGGTTTTAATGGTTCAGGATTTTCTTCTGTTTTTTTAAATTATTATTATTATTAGAGAATAGAAAACTTTCTTTTTCCATGTAGTCTACCTCTAATAGTACTTTCCATGTTATTTTTGTAAAGTTTGTAAACTACAAAAGTAATTGAAATGATCAAATAGTTGGGGGGGAAAATGCATTGATTTACTGCTTCTTAGACATGTAAAATCTCTAAAATCTAGGACAATCCTGAAGACTGAGTATACAGTAAATTAATTTTACTTTAAAGTTTACTTTTTTATAAACTTCTGAGTCATTTTTATATCTTTTAGATCCATGTAGAAAATATTCTTCTGTGGATGAAGAAAAAGCCTTGCTAATTAATTTGATTTGGTACTTGGTTTTAAAAGAATTTTAAAATTACTTCACTCTTGGTAAATTTTCAGGGATGGTTGGGCTTTCTGGTTTGCTTGGCTAAGTGGTGATTAAGTGAAGACACAACATTATCATCAGGACTTTATTTTTATAGTTTTAATTTTTTTGAATTTATTAAATGTTAACTTGCTGCCTAATTTTTCCCCTTGTATCCGTCTCTGCACACCACCTTCATAAAGAAAAGTTGATAAGTACTTTCCTTTTCAGAGATTCTTTCTTGATGTTTCAAGAAATATTAAAGAAGCGAAAACCTTTCATTTTAAGTATGATGCTGGAAATAGGAATCCATTACTCCCCAACATCTTCTGACATTTGGCATCTGAATGACCATAGTGAGGTCAAGTTGGTTCCATTTGGAAAATCCTGTAATGATCTCCTTCCTGCTCCTGTTTCCTTTTTATGGCAACGTGGCCATGTTAGGGAGAACAAGAGGTTTGGCCATCCAGCTTTCTTTCCTTCTGTCTCAACTTAACCAACTGGGAGTTGAGAAAAAGTAATTGTGCTTAATAGCAATAACTGCCAAACACCTGGAAACTTATGATAAGTTTTCTAAAAAGCTCAGGGGTGATTGAGTGAGGGAATACCCAACAGATAACTCTGCCGAGAATCAATATCAGTGGGAAAAAGAGTGACACAGGTGGCCAGACTTTCCAGTTCTTTTTAGTAAGTCTTTCCAATCCAACCACACTTCCCAGAGGGTTCTGGGAAATCACCAGTACTTCTGCAGAGACAGTCAGTGTGTCTAGATGTTTGCTTTCTACATCAGAATTCTAATCAAAGGAAAAATCATGCATTTAATATATAATATTGATTTGCAAAATTTTAACTACTTTTACTATTATTTTTTTGTTTATAAACGAGAATTTCAAGTAAGCCAGGTAACAGTATCTGGATTATCAAGAATCAACTTTTAAAAAAATCCTTTCACACTCTTTCATAGGATAGAAATGTAAAAGAGACATGACAGCTATATATTCCTTTATCATTCATAAGTGAATTAAAAGACTGAGATATTTCTAATCAATTCCTTACTGGGCACTGACATAAAACAATCATCTTCACAATTAAAATACAATGGGCTATCCCTAGATCAGTGCTACTCAAAGTGTGGTATAGTATGCAAACTATTTGTTCCAATCACAAAGTTGAGAAAAAAAGAAAAAATATTTAGATACTTTTATAGCAATTTGACATCAGGATATTCAGATATGTGGTTCTGTGTTTTACAAAAATATTAGTTGGTGATGGATTGGAAGGAAAAGCCTCTTCCTGTTAAGAGAGCTTGAAAAGCATTTGAATTAGATAATGAAGTGTGCAGTTCCTCATGAAGGGAACACTAAACCACAAACCTGAACGTGGATTGCATTTTAAATTGAGGGAAATGATAGTAAACAGAGCATTGTTTCTGGTTTTATATATATATATATATATATATATATATATATATATATATATATAATTTTATCTCAGTTGGGTTAAAAACTGAGACAGCTTCATGGGCTTGTAAAAATTAATAAATAGAAACGTCAATTAAAATAGTCAGGAGGCCAGAAGGGGGCACTATCACACCTTATGACAACAGCAAAGCCCAACAGGAAGAAGACTTACTCTTCTTCCTGGCAAGAGCTCAGCCAATGAGAGGTTGTCATAACTGAGTGAATGAAAAGCCACTATACTTTGAGCTCTCAGTTCTTCCTAGTTTCTGCTATTACTGCAAAGAGCCAGGATATTCGAAAAGAAATTATTACAAATTTAAGCACTTTAGGTTCCTTCAGGCCTCCAACCAGCCTTTCTGACATCCTCCCAATTCTCAATGAAGGGGTTCCAAGGAACTACAGGGGTTCTTCCCAATCTTTCCTCTAAACTGACTTGCAGAAATATTTCTCCAGATTGGGGATGAATCTCTTCTAGTCCTAACTGACACTGGAGCCACACTCTTGGCGCTCAACCCCTCTACTATAAAGCAGTCCTTACTTTGGAATACTAAAACACTTCAAATAGTGGGGATCTCTGATTATCCTCAGGATGTCCCTGCCTCTGAACCTATTCCCTTTTGTTTAAGTCTTTTGAGAGATACACACTCTATTCTTCTTAGTTCCTCCACCCCTATCCATTTATTAGGCTGAGAACTCTTAGGGAAAAAATCATGCTGGAATTTCTTTCTCCCAAAAGGAGAAAATAATTCTAGAACTTAACAGCAGTCATCAAAGTAACCAATCAGGTGAATTAAATAACACTTTGACCTCTTTTATTTGCTCCATCTCTGATGATACAAGAGCTGATTCTGGAAACACTGATCATTTGTCCCTATTGAATCAGCTACCATCCTCCTTAAGGGCAAAATCTCCAACTGATATTGGCAAAATTCACAGCACACCTCCCATCAAAAGTCAAACAGATCCCTCAAAACCTCTCCCCAGAACTAATCAACACCGTATAAGTAAAGAGGCCCTTCATGGTATAAAGCCCATAATAGAAGATTAGAAGGCTCAAGACCTCATTATCCCTTGTACTATGCCTGTAACGCTCCATTTACTGCTAAGAAAATCTAAGGGCCAAGGGTAAAGATTTGTCCAGGACCTCTGAGCAATAAGCAACACTGTAATCTCCCAAAACCCTGTTGTTCCTAACTCTCATAGGCTGCTGATATCCATTCCCTATGGAAGCAAATTCTTTACTTCAACTGATTTAGGCAGTGCATTCTTTTTTTTTTTTTTTTTTTTTCTTTTTGTGGTATGCGGGCCTCCCTCTGTTATGGCCTCTCCCGTTGCGGAGCACAGGC
>NC_041223.1:63526554-63619553 GCF_002837175.3 Physeter macrocephalus
GCCGCTCCGCGGCATGTGGGATCCTCCCAGACCGGGGCGCGAACCCGGTTCCCCTGCATCGGCAGGCGGACGCGCAACCACTGCGCCACCAGGGAAGCCCCAAGGCAGTGCATTCTTTAGTGTTCCAGTTGATGAAGGTAGCAAACACCTTTTTGCCTTCACTTGTAAAGAAAAACAATTCACTTGGACAAGAATGCCTCAGGATTTTAAGAGAGTCCTCCTTCTTTCTCACAAATCCTGAAGGCTGATCTGAACGATAAGAAGTTCCCTAGAGGTTCTACTTTGTTGCAATATGGGGATGATTTGGTTGCTCTCCTAAAGCCTCCTCACAGGAAGACAGCATCCACTTGCTAAAGCTTTTACACTTAAAGGGACATAAGGTGACCAAGGAAAAATTGCAGTTTGCCCAAACCCAGGTTTGATATTTAAGGCATCTAATATCAGAAGAGGGGCTACACCTAGATCCACATAGACTGCATGGGGTCCTAAGTTTCCCAAAACCCAAACTACGCGCGAACTGTGAGGCTTTCTCAGGCTAATTGGTTGTTGGATTACAAATTTCTCCCTTATGCCAAATATATGTATGTTTTACTAAAGAATAACAATCTTGACTCTATTCTTTATTGGCGGATGTAGATGACATAGCCTTTAAAGCCTTACAGGAGAATTTGATGACCCCTCCTGCCCTCAGGCAGTCTAATTATCAGATTCCCTTTTTCCTTTTTTGTATACGAAAGGGAAAGGAATGACCTTGGGGTACTCACCAAACAAACAAACAAGAAAACAAAACAAAGCAAAAATCCAGGGACCACCATCAACCCATATGATATTATAACTAGCATCTGGACCCTGTGGAATGGGGATACAGCCCTTGCCTTAGAGTCATTACTGCCACTGCCCTTTTTGGTTAAGGCCACCAAGAAAACCACTGTGGGATCCCCTTTAACCATTTTTGCACCTCGTGCAGTAGAAGCCCTCCTGAATTCTCATCACACTCAACATTTCTCAGTCAGCCAGCTCACCTCCTATGAAGCCCTTTGGTTCAGCACATAACTCTTTGAAACTGGATCCTGTGGCACAGGTATACCCCTCTTCCTTTAGAGCCATTATGGAGCCTGCCCTTTGGTTAAGGGTACCAAAATCATTGTGGGATCCCCTTTTAACCATTTTTGCACCTCGTGCAGTAGAAGCCCTCCTGAATTCTCATCACACTCAACATTTCTCAGTCAGCCAGCTCACCTCCTACGAAGCCCTTTGGTTCATCACATAACTCTTTTATATTGTATAACCTTAATCTGGCTACTCTTCTCCCTTCCATCACCAACAAAGTCTTTCATGACTGCTTAGTGCTGACAGATCACCTCCTGACTCCTCATGATGATTGGCAGGAAATTCATTTGGGTAACACTGACTTTTCGTGGTTCACTGATGGTTCTTATTTAAAATTTGACAATGGCAAATATTGTGCTGGATATGCTATTGCAACTCTTTTTGATGTTATTGGGGCAGCACATTTACCTATGGCTATTTCACCTCAAAGGGCTTCATTAAATGCTCTTACATGGGCTCATACTTCAGCCAAGGGCAAACCTGACAATATTTATACTGACAGTAGATATGCTTTCAGAGTAGCTTATGATTTGGGCATGTTGCAGAAGCAAAATGGCTTCCTTACATCCAGGCAAAATAAAATTAAAAATATCCCCTATGTTTAGGAATTATTGGATACAATACTTTTACCTGCCATATTAGCTACTGTTAAGATTCCGGGGCATTCTAAACTTGACTCTCTAGAAGCTAAGGGAAATCACCTTGCTCTCATTTCTGTAAGAAATGCTGCCCTTAAAGGAACAAGCAGCAGCAAATCTGTGTCATGGTCCAAAGAGTTATTTCCCCAAATGACAACTTTAAAAAACTGATTAGAGAAGCCCAACAATTGGCTTCAAAAAAAGAAAAACAAGATTGGAAATTCAACAACTGGTGGTTTGGTAAAAAGAAAAAGTTTTAGTTTGGACCAAATAACAACCCAGTCCTACCAGAAACTCTAAAATCCCCACTCCTAACCACTGTCCATGCATTAAATCATTGGTCACAATAGACTCCATGAATCAATATTGGTGGGGAAACATTAACAAGGTCACAAAATTTGCCTACCTCACTTGTCCCACTTGTCCAAAATATAACCCAGGGAAGCCTATTTGTGTTGTTTCCAGACATTTTAAACTGCCTAATGGACCATTTGAGGTCTGACAATTGAATTTCATACAACTTCCTCCATCTCATGGATATAAGTATGTTTTACTCATGGTCTGTATGTTTATACACTGGACTGAGGCCTTCTCTTGAAGACAGGCTACTACCTCTTCTGTAGGTAAAGTCCTTTTCTAAAAGATCATCCCTACATGGGGGACTCCTCTTGAACTGCACAGTGACTGAAGAACCCATTTTATTGGTCAGGTACTTTGACAAGTCTGTGCTGTCTGGCTGGTTTTTCAACACTTTAACTGCACTGCCCTTAACATCCTCAATCCTCTGGTTTAGTTGCATGTATTAAAGGTATTATTGGCTCAACTGGCAACATTTTAGAGGCACTCCAAATACCTTGGTCATAAGCATTGCCATTACTCCTCCTAAATCTCAGATCCACCCCTTTTGGATCTCATAAACTCTCAGCCTTTGAGATAGTTGTAGGACACCCAATGCACTTGACCCCTGTAAGTCAAGTTTTTATGCCACAACTTATAAAAGGAATGATATTCCGATATTTCAAATGCCTAATTTCTTCCATTAAAAATAAGCAGGTTTTGATAGAGCAATCTCTTCACAGTGCATTCTCAGGACACAAAGACGTTAAGCATCACACCTGGCACCCTGGAGATTTTTTCTATTGGGAAGACACCTCCAGAAAGACTTTCTTTAACCTTGCTGGAAAGGCCCCTATCAGATACTGTTAACCAACACTTTCTCCACGAAACTCCTGGGAATAGACTCTTAGATTCATGCGACACACTGAAGAAAGCAACAAACACTGACTAGACTTGCATTTATCTTGTGACCTGAAATTAAAGAATCCCAGAAATTGAAACAGACCACATCTGGTGAGACAGCTTTCTCAAGATATCTGGAGCAGGCCTGTTGGAAGTTTGTCTGCCAAACTTTTGATGATGACATAATGCTTCAGAGGATCTCCAGTGTCTATGATCTTGATAATATATGGATTTTAGATTTTAAAAAGTGCCTGAGTGCTTTCCTTCTTACCCCTCCTTGTTACTCAAATGTGATCTCAATATGTTGCCAGTCTGTGCACCTTCCCTCTAACGTGGGACACTACACCCAGAAGAGGTCCTCCTGGCATTGAAGAACAAAAAGCCACAGAATCCAAAAAACCTGACTTTTCATTAGCAATGCTTTCAGAGAAAGATCTTGATCAAAAGGGGAAAATGTAAAAATTAATAAAAAATAACTTCCATTAAAATAGAGTCAGAAGGCCAGAAGATGGAGCTCTCATGCCCAACAATGATAGCAGAACCCAACAGGAAGAAGAAAGACTTTCTCTTCTTGCCTGGCAACAGCTCTGCAAGTGAGAGACTGTCACAATTCAGCCAATGAAAAGCCACTATACTTTGAACTCTCAATTCCACCAATGGACTCTTTGTTTACTATAGCCCTCCCAAGTCCCTCCACCCCCCACTTTACAAAAGTTCTCCTCTCCTTGTTTCAGAGGACTTACACATGGCTAACCATGGTTGTAAACCCCAGATTGCAATTCTCTGTTGATCCAGAATAAAACCATTTTTGCTACATGAATAACTGAAAGTCTATTTGTTTAAGGTCAACAGACTAGTGACCACTGCAGTCACACAGACCCCTGTTCTCAGAGGGCCCCATACTTGGTTTAATGCTCCACTATTGCTGCCTTAAAATTCTTGAGAACTTTGCCTTTGAACTTGTGTTTTGCACGTGAAATCCAATGTGACAATACAGCATTCATATAAGCAGATATGCATGGTCACCATTCCTGGCAACTCTATTTGCATTAGCCTTCCTGATTCCCCATGAGTGCAGAATTTGGTGGAGCCACAATATGTAGAAGTTCAACAAAACTCAAAGTGAGTTCAAGGTAAAAGTGTTACGTCTATGGCTGAGCAAGGGGAGAGGGTGGCAATGACAACACCAAGAGGCACTGTTTTCTATTTGAACCAGAACTGGCTTTGAATGCAGACAGAGGCAATGTTATTCTAAGAAACACAAACAACTAAGGAATCTTATCATATTCCTTCTTATTCTTGTTACTTCTCTGGATAAGCCAATCATCTACACTAAAAATGATCACATAGGATGAAAGTTAAAGATAGAGCAACCTATAGCTCTTTTTTTTTCAGTTCTTCCTTACTCATGAGTAAGAAAGTGTTGGTAGAATGTGTACATACCAAAAAATAAAATAAAAACACTTGAGATAATTTTGTGCAGAATTTTCATTGCTCTAATAAGAATGGAATATACATGCATGTATGACTATGAGACATGAATTATGATTTTTGGTGATTTCACATGTAAATTAAATATTCTGATATTTGCATTTATGACTGGCATTACAATATAAAGAATAGTAAAACTCATGCTAATAATTTAAAACTTTAATTTTTCTTTACTTAGACTAATACCAAATAACAAATAATATGCACCATGACATGTCAAGAGAAAGACTGCAGAAGAAAGGAAAAAAATTTAATACTTTTAATGGCACATATTTCCTACATTTTGAACAAGGGCCTCTACATTTTCATTTTGCACTTGGTTCCACAAATTATGTAGCTGACCCTGGTTAAACAGTATGTGTGGTGCTTGGATTAAATGGTGTCATTTGCTATTATTCAGCCTAGATCTGCTTATATAAATTTAGGGATGATAACTTCAATAATACTAAACAGATTCCATGTATATGTGTTAACATACGGTATTTGTTTTTCTCTTTCTGACTTACTTCACTCTGTATGACAGACTCTAGGTTCATCCACAGAGGGGCAGGACAGGAATAAAAACACAGACCTACTAGAGAATGGACTTGAGGTCACGGGGAGAGGGAAGGGTAAGCTGGGACAAAGTGAGAAAGTGACATGGACATATATACACTACCAAATGTAAAACCGATAGCTAGTGGGAAGCAGCCGCATAGCACAGGGAGATCAGCTCGGTGCTTTGTGACCACCTAGAGGGGTGGGATAGGGAGGGTGGGAGGGAAACGCAAGAGGGAGAAGATATGGGGATATATGTACAAGTATAGCTGATTTACCTTGTTATAATGTAGAAACTAACACCCCATTGTAAAGCAATTATACTCCAATAAAGATGTTAGAAAAAAAAAGGTACTAAAATAATACTAAACAGGGTTCATTACTACAGCAGTTTCTTAACAACTTCAACAGGGCAACATACACTGTGAAGAACTAATGAGGACTTAGAGTATGCTGCATATGCTCCCTTATTTGAGCCAGAGCCATTTTCTTACACAAACCTTCCCTTGAATATATTGGGCAATTCTGTCTCCACTTTTCATTAGCTCTGTAAGTTATTTAATTTCTTTGAATGTCAGTTTCTCCTGCAAATAGAATGACTAACTTAATGTTTATTATAAATATTAAATCTTCTAGCATGTGCCAAATACCTACTACATACTTAATTTTATTACCGTATTTTTTTCCAAATCCATCAGGTATATATTGAGAGGCTGTTCCATGGGAGCAATATAGTTAGTTTTGCATCATAAATTCTTTTCTAAAATTTTTGGAGATCTTGCTGTTCACCACGGATTAACAAAAATAAAACATTGAATATTTCATAGGAGTAGAGATATTGTTACTCATAATTACCTGGCATGTATTAAGTGCTCAATAAACATGGTAGAAATGAACAAATATGATAATCATAAACCAAAATGAAAAACAGCTCAAGTACAGCCTGGATTCCTACCTTGACTTCTTCCATTAGGCAGTTACTTTATTTCTCACTTTCCTCTATTGAAAATAAATATCATATGTGTCTTATAGAATTATTATGAGGAATAAATTACATATAGTATTTCATACAGTGCCTGACACCTGATAACTGTTCAGTCCATGTTAGCTATGTCAATATGTTGAGAATTTCACCCTTTCACCGAAGTTTTCTTACAATCCAAGTCCCTAGTTCTCTCTTTTCCGTAAATGAAAATAGAGAGATGCTCAAATAATTCATAACCCAAAGGAAATAATAAAGATAGGTGTAACAGAGATTTTTTAAAAAGTAAAAAATATTTTCCAATTAGTGTTTTTCCTTCCCAAACTTGAAAACGATGGGGCCAGCAATCTGGTAGATCTCCCGTTTGTTTCCACTGAATCACACATGGACAAGTATTAAAATCACCCTTCTTGTTCAAATCTATCACTGATAGCTTCCCTTGGATGTTGACTTTGAAACAGCATGGATTCACATGAGACAAGGAAGAAGTAAGGAGTTGTTTACTGACTTAATAATAAGATTAAGTATAATTCCTTTATTAGACTGAGATACATCAATTGTGCATAAATACATGTTTTTATTATGTAATTTAAATACTGAATTTTATCAGTGAGTAGCATGTGTTTCAGTATACGGGTGACTGGTATCTCAGGAAAAAATGTTACTGGCTTGTATGATTCTTAGAGGCTACAGGATAGTAGCCTGGGAACTAGGGATTCCAGAGGATAATGATGATGAGGCTACACCTTTGTGAAGAAGGAACTATTTCCTGAGACTCTGTATGTCCCCCTCTACTTCTTACCCACTACTTCCTGGCATAAACCAACCGAACTCTTCCTTCAATAACACCCTTGCCATGGTTGCCTTTTTGCCTTTCCATAATTATAATTAGTATTTATTAAAAAGCTACCATGTGTCAGGCACTTTTCTAGAAACTTTATATATATTAACTCACTACAAAACTACGAAGAAGATACTTCTATCATTATGTCTATTTTAGAGGATAGGAAACTGAAGCACAGTAAGATTAAATAATTTGTTGAAGGAGACCCTAGTAGGAGGTAGCAGAATCAGGATTCAGTTGCAGGAAATCTGACTTAAAGGCCCCTTGTCTTAACATCTGGCTTTACTGAGTCTGCATCACACTCACCCAAAAACCAGACTTTGGATCAGCTCCGATATACTTTGCTCAGTTTCCCGGATTTCGCACACCAGGTACACAGGTGGTGTTCAGAAATATTTGCTGAATGAGTGAATATATGCTAATCAGAATCTCCAGGGCAGATTTTTCTTTTTTTTCCTAAGTCTCAGTTCTATGGGAACATGCACTTTTTCATCTAGATGCAGCACAGTATCACAGTTACCTTAAGTCACTATAACGAAATAAACTCACTTTTCATCATCTTGTCTTCTAGCTCCCAGATTTATGACTGGAACTACCATTTCACCCTCTGCCCAAGTAAAAAACTTGGGAGTAGCTTTTTTCTCCTTCCTATCCCTTACTTCTTTTTGTTAATCCTTTACCCTGCAGGAACTATGCAATATTATGCAGGATCCCTGGACATCCCCTGAATCTTCTCTGCCTCATGCCTCACTAGTCAAATTCCAAATAGTAATTTGTTTTTTGGATGGTCATTACTTACTTCTCATTCCATGGGATTTTTAGGCAACAGCGGTACTGAGTATAGTGTCTGGTTTAAAATTATACTCAAAAATGAAGCACATAATTGAATAACTATCTAGGAATCAAAAAAGTGAATATATTAAATGATGATATCAGAAACCAGACGTAGGTTGCAAACGAAACAACCTAAAATAAAAGACATCTGGAACAGCATCTGAGAGTCAGGCCAAGTTCTGCTTGGCACGCTGAAAGTTCGTCTAGGTCCCACCTGCTTCAGCTTACTCTTACTTCTTGATTTTTGCTCTTGCTTTTCCACAGTACCCACTTATCTTTTTTCCAGTTTGACTGTCTCCATTTGCTGAGCCCCTACTCTGACATTTCCACTGGTCACTTTGTTCCAGCATGATTTGCCTTTGCTTTCTGATTTTTACCTCTTGGTTTGTTACCTGATTATCATGGTTGATGGAACAATTTGGCCCATCTCATCCTGCCAAAGGATCCATCTGCCACATGCCTAACTCGCCGAGTCCCAACATTCTCTCCTCCAATGAGACTGGCCCATCTTGCCCCTTTCATGAACCCAATCTAGATTGACTTCTTGTATTGTGCCTTCCTTTATCAAATGAGATCAGTCACCTGGCCTATCAAGCATTTTGAAATATTCATATGAGAGGTAGAACATATAAGACTGTACGCATCAGTAGTCATTAATGTTAAAATAAACAGGGTGAATTGACTTATGCTAAGATTGTTATTATTTAACTAAAATGATTAATTTTTTCAGAACTAGAATAACAAAAGTATAACTTAAAACTCATATTACTCATCAATATGGTAATTAAATAATTTTTAACAGTATTTCCAAATAAAATAATTTTTATCGTGAAGACTTACAGTATGGCTCTAAATAATGTGATTTTAAATTAGGAAAATAAACTGAACAAACCACTGATCTAATCCAAGAGTTTCAATTCATTCTTGTTTGTTAGTTGAGAGATTCTGTGTCAATAAAAATGTCAAACAATGTAAGAAGAAAATGTGTCAAATATTTGATTCAGCAGCACTGCTGGCAAATAAAGTTTGGTTCTTTATTTGCGTGGTTTTTATCAAGCATGATTGAGCTTTTCAAGAGATACGGATTTTTGGAATATTTCCACTGAAATGTAAGTAATTGTAAATGCAAGTGGGCTGTTAAATAAGGTCTGTTTCTTTGTGCCAACAAAAGTTAAATGACTAAATTTAGAAAATTTAATGAGGAATCAAAGTTGGGTTTAAGGACAATTATTTGGGTCGTGCTGCCTTAACTTGGTCTTTGCTCAAAGAATCATTCCTTCAATTTAGAAGCAAATTATAGATAATGGAAAAAATCACCGAGAAGAAAGGCTTTAATTTGTACACATGTGCATTAATTTTCTTTTGAATGTGGGATATGTACAAAAATTATGTTAAGTTATAATGTTTCTGGTACTTTTGTTCCTCCTTCTTCCTCATATCTATTAACCCACATAGTCATATAAATTACTGTTATGGTTTATTTTTTTTTACATCAAATATTACTTTTGAAAGGTACAAGTCCAAGCTAAAGTCACATTAAAGCAGACAAAATGAAATGGAGTCAAAGACAACAAGATTACTCCAAGATGGTTGAAACCTGAATCTGTATAGGCTGGCGACTCTTGATCAGATGGCAACAGAGTGTTGGGTTTTTTTTAAATCATTTTTTTTCAATGATACTGATATCCCTATCCTTTTTGTCATTTAAAAATGTATTTGCAGCTTCTCTATCATATGCTCTTCAAAAAGAAATCCCTTGGATATAAGAGAGTCAAGTGTCAGAACAGGAACCTTAGAGATCATTTGACTTGAGCCCTGGGAGATTATAAAAAGGCCTCTGGGATCATTCTTTCCAACCATTAAAAGAGAATACAGTGTGCTATTCAGACAAGATTAATCATTCATAGCAACTTTGTTCTTGAATAACTAATAATCATAACCTTGTTAATTTTCTTAAATCAAAAAGTTAAATATATAAGATTTCTTAATTTAGTGCTAAAAACTGAGAGTTATCAGATTTGGGGATTTTATGGACCAGAAAATCTTCAAATAAAATAATATTGATATTTTCTTTCCAGTAAGAGCAATAAAACAATTAAAGAAAAACAGCCTGCCATCTATTGTTATTATAATTTAATAAAAGCAATGTCATTTGACATCAAACAATTATGAGGTATAATCTTAGAATAAATGAGAATCTTATGAACTGATCCAAATAAATGTTACAAAAACTCACTACTTTTTAAATGTATTTTATTTTGTCACACCCACAAAAATTTAGTCAAGAAGCACAATGGCAGACTGATGTCGGATAACCACTATTATAGAGACATCTAAAATGCTGAGTGCGTATTTTATTTGCACAAAGAGAGGTTAATAAAAGAAGCCTTAATTAATACCTGTTGTAGGCTCTAATTCCCTAATTCTAATTCTCATTTGTGTACAATGAGAATAATAATAGGACCTATGTCATCGAGATGTGAGAATTCAATGAGTTAATATACATAAAATTTTAAAACAGGGTCTGTCACACACAGTAAGAGCTCAATAAATGTTAGAGCTACTAACATTTATTGAGCTACTAACATTTATTAGCTCTTCCCTAAACTACTCTTGTCAAAGTAGTTTAGGGTCAAAGTAGTTTAGGTTTAGGGTCTCATTATTTCTAAGACTTGGTTAAACTCTAAAATATCCAACTCTCAAATCCACATTAAATAACTCAAAAGGGAAAAAAAAGAACCATCAAGAGACTCTGAACTCTAGTTAATGATATACCTGCTGAAGTGTACAGGTAAAGTGTGTGATGTCTCCAATTGACTTTGCATCCAAAAAAGGAAGATGAAATAAATAGATACCCAAGCACAAAATGAATATAATATAATACTACTTGTAAAATCTAGGTAGTGGGTGTATATAAAATTCTTTCAAATTTTCTATGTGTTTTACATATCTCAAAATAAGACGTAAAAAAATTAAAGGATTTAAAATTTTAAAGAAATAATCTTAAAAATTTAAGCACCTATTCGTTAAAATAAGATGCTACCAGATTTAGGCATCGTTCCTAACACCTATCTGGGGGTACCATATTTATATCTAAGGGCAGGATTTCTGCTGCTTGCCTCTAGATCCAAAATTGCTAGTTTTGATGGTGCCGCTATAGGCATAACCATGTTTGCCCTGACCCCCACTTCAGCCATGTGTCAGAGGTTGCAGGAGACCCTGGGTCCTGTGGACACAATGGGGCATCCAGTTCTGATTCAACCAGATTGAACCTGGAGACGTGTAGGCGTGAGCATGAGAGTTTTAAGTCGGTCTCCAGTCTGGAGTCAGGTTCTTGAAAAGCACAAATTTTGATGATAATGCCCAAAAGAAATAATGCATTAGTAGCAAAAATGTGAAACAAAATGAAAACGTGCTGACTATACAACTTGCTACAAAACATCTGGCATGGTACAGTTTTATTCCTTTGTTAAAGAAAAAAAAAACATATGTGTGTGTATGTGTTTGTATATACACCCACACAAATATATATACACAGATATGTATATATATATATATATATATACATATATATATACATAAATATGTATATATCTATATATTGGAATCCTAATGGCTCTGTGAAACTGTAACTATCTTATATTTTACATGTTGCTATTTTTCATAATTATTTTCTTCTCTTTATAATCTCAACCAAAATAGTGCTAAAGATTTTTTGTTTGTTTTCCCAACTGTTTGAGACATGTTATGGTGATTAAAACCTAAAGAATAACTCAGTGTGAAATCAGAGCCAGTTATTGTTGAAATTACTGTAATGTCACCAGGAAAGAATTATAATTTTATTTTAGAAATAGAAAAAAATACTTCAGATGTTCAAAAAATCCAATTTTAAAAAAAGAGAAAAATGGAAGTCAATTATGCAAATATTTGGCATTCTGTAGAAAGTTTCTAGATATTTTAGTGATATGTGTTCTTGTGGATGCCAACTATTTTATTTTTGATTATCAAAATATGAAATACAACAGTATAGTCATTTCTTCCCTATGAGCAAATAATGAAGTAAAGGTCAATTCCAGTCAAGAAAAATTATGCTTTAATCTCTTGGACACTTCCAGTAAACCTTTTTTTCTGAATTATCCATATAATAATTGCTGTTCTTTTCTTTATTTCCATAGAAACATAATATCAGGGAAAATACTGTTCTTCAATGATATTTTTTCACAATAGGGTTAGGCCATGACAAGAGGAGACGCATCAGGATTAACAAGAGGTAGAAGTGGTGACTATTAATATATTAACAGATTGTTTAGTGTCCTATTCAAAAAAGAAAAACATAGATCAGAGAAATTTGGAGCTAGAGATGCCCTTAGAAATGTGCTTTTATCAACGAGAAAACTAATGTCCAGGACTGTTAAAAGGAGCACCTCTCAAGTCCATCTCACGGCCAGGTTAGTGGCAGAGTCACTTGGCCCAGTAATATATCTCCCACCCTATGCTGCCAATGCCTCTGCAGGGTTGCCATTATTTTACTATACAGAAACATGACTTTGGAAGGAAAACCATATGAAAATCATTTATCTTAATATGGATAGATGTCTGTTTATATTCAGGGACCAGCAACAAGGTGATATTTAATTTTGAATCATTTATACAAGGTTTATGCAATTTACATATAGATTATAAATCATAAATCATATATTGTACAAAGCACAATAGAGAAGAACTAAGAGTGATAGAGAATCCTTCTCCCTGTTTTGCTGGGGCTTGAGAACAGTTAAATAAGAATTCAGTGCATCAAATATTCATTTTGTCAGACACTTTGGTGGCTGCTTCATGGTACACATAAACCCTGCCCTCAAGAAGTTGGCAGTCTACTAGATGAGAAAGATACAGGTGTAGACAGAGTGTTTACAGACTTGTGTTTTGCAAGATTGGCCAGGGGAGTGAAACCAGGAGAGAGGAATAGGCAGACATTAGGATGCACACCCGCCAAGTACAGGAAAGAAGCAGGAAGACTAAGGAACTGTGTTACAGATGGTAGAGGAGTGGGCAGTTGCAGCAGGCAAAGAGCAAACACTTTGGTTCAAAACCTGAGAATTCTGGTGGATCAGTTTCTCCTCTTCCACCTCTCATTATACCTTCTACAGATTAAAAGCAAGGAAAAATGATAAAGTTCAAGTACAGAGAAAGTGCTTTAACATCAACCCCAACAAATTTGACCCCCTTCCGGTATATTTTTAAATGTCACCACCAAGCCAAAACCAGGAAATAATCATAGATTGATTGCTTCTTGACCTTCAACCCCACATTGCATCATTCAAGTTCTAATGATACTACCTCCATAATAGGTATTTGTTACATGGACACTCCTCCATCCACACTGCACCACTCTCACCCTCCTCATTTCTTTCATTTGGAGTACTGTATCTGGGTTTACCCTGTCTACCACTCTACTCTGTTTCTCAGGAGCCTATAGAATTGGAGTCCTCACCTACAGTATAAAATTTAAGATCAACTGCCTGTCACTAAGGTATTTTGTGATCTGATCCTTAACTGTATCACCTTACCTCCCACCACTTCCTTTCCTTTTCTACTTCTATCTTTTTTCTCCAAGAACATTGAACACTTGTAGTTCCAGGAACATGCCATGGCTTTGCACTGCTGTGCCTTTTCACTTTTGGACTACCAGCTGTAGGCAATGTTCTATTTAGACCACATGACTGCACTAGTGACTTGATAGATAAATAAATGAATTTATTGTTGTCCTTCTTGGTTGGAATTTTTCAGGATCTCAAATAGTATGTGTTTTGTTCTCCTAAATGAACCTTAGATACATGGACCATTTAAACAAGTATGTATAGGCATTATGTTATGAACTTGAATAATAAGGACAAATCATTTATAATCACTGCCTAACAAGATAATGTACAATATTCTGAACAAGTTAAAAATTTTAAATATCTTATTTAAGGTCACAGTACATAGAATGATGTATTAGTTATTGGTACATGGCATGCAACATAAATCTGATAAATATTTGAAACTAAAAAGGAAAGAAAGTAGGAAAGTGAGCAAGCAAGAAAGAGAGGAAGAGACAGAGAAATACTTTGAATTCAAAAGTCCAAGAGGTATGATCTTCCCACATATTTTTAATTCAAAAACCCCTTGTACAGATAATATTTTATAAGAAACCCAATATGTAAAGGAAATATATTATTTATTCCATTAGGTCTACACATACTTATTGATCATGTGCTAATGCTTGGACTGTGTTAGGTGATAGAGATACAGCAAAGAACAAGATCTCTGTCCTCTTGGAGCTTAACATCTAGCAGTGAAGACAGATAATAAACAAGAGAAATTTTCAAATGGTGTAAGTAATATGAACATGACAGAACAGGATATTGTGACTGAGACAGGGAGTTTGGCTACTTTTGATACAGTGATTAAGACCTCCTCTGTGAGGAGGAAGTAATGCTTGAGTTGAGACCTGGATACATGAAGAGGAACCCAGACAGAGAGAATATCACATGCACAGGCCCTGTAGTGAAAACAAACTTGTCAAGTTCAAGAAATGGAATGAACAAAAATGAGGAAAAGGGTAAATGGTATAAAATGAGGACAGAGTGTTAGGTCCAGTGATTAAAGGGACTTAGAGGCATGTTAATGAATTGATGGGAAGCTAGTGGAGAGTAGGCAGTAAGCACGGACATGACTGTTGTTGAAGAAGGGGTGAGTCACCACCACAAACTCTGAGGGCTGAGAAGTTCCTCCATGTTTCATGCTTGCAATTCACATAATTGGCACTAGCTGAACTCCCTCACGTTGGTTTCAATCAATGGCATATATAATATGGTGCTCAGTTCAATTAAAAAAGCATTTCCTCTCCATAATATAGGTCTTGGCAATGGTTAATTGAATTTGATGACAAAAATCAAAGGCATCGAAAGCAAAAATGAACAAGTAGGATTACATCAAACTAAAAATCTTCTTCACAACAAAGGAAACCATCCATAAAATGGAAAGACAACCTATGGAAAGGGAAAAAATGTTTGCAAATCATATATCTGATAAGGGGTTAATATCTAAAATATATAAGAAACTTATACAAACTCAATAGCAAACAGAAAACAAAAACAAACCCCAAAAACACTTATCTGATTTTTTAAAAGTCAGAGGATCTAAACAGACATTTTTCCAAAGAAGAAATATAAATGGTCAACAGGTATATTGACTCGACATCACTAATCATCAGGGAAATGCAAATCAAAACCACAATGAGATATCACCTCACACCTGTTAAAATGGCTATCATCCAAATGATAAGAGATAACAAGTTTGTATAAGGATGTGGAGAAAAGGGAATCCTTGGGCACTGTTGGTGGGAATGTAAATTGCTACAGCCAGGATGGAAAATAGCATGGAGAGTCCTCAAAAAATTTTAAAAGAACTACCATATGATCCAGTAATCCACTTTTGGGTATATACCTAAAAGAAATGAAAACTGGATATCAAACAGATTTCTGCACTCATATGTTCACAGCAGCATTATTCACAATAGCCAAGATAGCGAAACAACCTTACTGTCCATTAAGGGGTGAATGGATAAAGAAGATGTCATACACACACATGCACAGTGGAATATTATTCAGCCGTGAAGGAGAAGAAAATTCTCACTCCTTCCATTTACAACAACATGGATGAAACTTGAGGGCATTATGTTAAGTGATATAAGTCAGACAGAGAAAGACAAATACTGCATGGTATGATTTATAATATGTGGAATCTTAAAAAAATAGATTGCCAGGGACTACTGGGTGGATGGGAGATATAGGGAGAAGTTGGTAAAAGGCACAAATTTTCAGCTATTAGAGGAATAAAGTCTGAGAACCTAAAGTATAACATGCTGACTATAGTTGATAACACTGAATTATAGAATTGAAATTTGCTAAAAGAGTAGAACTTAAATGTTCTCACCACACACACAAAAAAAGAGAAGATAAATATGTGAAGTGATAGGTGTGTTAAATAACTATATGGTGGGAATCCTTTCACAATGTATACTTTAAATATCTTGCAATTTTGTCAATTATACCTAAATAAAGCTGAAAAAACAAACATTTCATATGCACCTACTATGTGCCCATCACTGAGCTTAGTGATAGGGATACAAAGATGAAAACATGGTTCTTGTCTTATTATACAATGTAGAGGGAAAGACAGGCGCAGTTAACATAATTTTAGAATAATACATTAACTGCTATGGTAGAGATATTGAAAATATAGGGTGAGGATCAATTATCCCAGGCTGGTTGTTTGTGGAAGTTTTCTTGGAAGAGGTAATAGCTTAGTTTTGAATTAATTAACCAGGCCAAGAAGGGAGCTCCACGTACAAAGAGAGCATAAGCTAAAGAAAGGAAACATTTTCATATAGATGAGTACAAGGAAAAACTTTCAAGTCAGTATTACTAAAGCTTAAAATATGAACTGAGGACCAGTGGGAAATGAGATTTGGGACATAAACTAGAAACAGATCAGGAAAGGTTTCAAGGCCACTTCAAGCTGTTCAAACACTATCTTGAGGTCAATTAGAAGCCATTGATGGGGCTTCCCTGGTGGCGCAGTGGTTGAGAGTCCGCCTGCCGATGCAGGGGACACGGGTTCGTGCCCCGGTCCGGGAAGATCCCACATGCCGCGCAGTGGCTGGGCCCGTGGAGCCATGGCCGCTGAGCCTGCACGTCCGGAGCCTGTGCTCCGCAACGGGAGAGGCCACAACAGTGAGAGGCCCGCGTATCGCAAAAAAAAAAAAAAAAAAAAGGGAACAGAAGCCATTGATGGATGTTGAAGAGCAGACTGGACCTAGTCAGATTTGCAATTTAAATAGATCTCTGGCAGCTGATGGGAAACATCTTGGACATATTTTTTTTCCCCAACTACTATTCTGAAAGAGAACTGCTTTTCTAGAAATGCCAAACCTCTTCTGGATTCTTTAAATAGCTTTTAACTATGATAGAACAGTTTTAAAGAGACTTACCTAATATTTTCCTCATAGTCTCCAACATTTCTCCTTTTCCAAATTAACTTTATAGTTTAGATGGATAATGGCAAAGAGGGAGAATAAAAAAGTGGTTGTTTGCCTTATTAGCCAGACATTCTGCTAACAGAAGCCTGAGACGTCCTTAGTTTTCTAATATTACTTAGAAAACTGTCTTAGATTCCAAGAGAGCAGTGTATTCATCTGACCCAGATATGACATGGGATCCTCTCTGATGAATATCTGCAATCTTTTTGCACCTTTCCTCTGAACAATTTTACTCCTCTTCTGATTTGATTCCATAATTGGTAATTAAATAGAAAACCACACCTTCTTAAAACTCTTATGACTAGAAATTTTGCATTTCTTTTATCTGAAAGTGTCCATTGTCATCTTAAACATCTTACTTACTAGTCCATTGACTTTTGGGCAAGGCATGGAAGCATTGCTCTCTGTCTGTTCAAGGGCACCACCCACCCATGGTGAGGTGGTAACACGTGTATGCTTCAAGCACCTGTTTTAGGCCCTAATTAGCTATCTTATCTGGAAACTTCTAACACCTTCAGAATCATAGCCCAGCGTAAAGTCTTGGTCAGTATTGATATGCAGGTTTCACTGATATTATAAATCCATTATTAAACTACTGTCTCAGTCACCTCACACATCACTGGAGTAATTCTTTTAAGAACCTGTAATTCTGCCATTCTGTCCTCATAATTAGGCATAAATGGCTAATGAAAACATCATTGTATAGTTTGTGAGTACATTTCTCTGAAGATTCAAAGATTATTTTTTCTTTTTCAACATTTAACAATTGATTATTTTCACACTAGAGGCTAGTTAATTGAATATTTGCATAGTTTTATCCAGATAGAGATAAAGGTAAATTGAGGGGTTCATCTTTAAATTCTGTCCCTTTTGTGTTTCCCCACCTTCTTCCATATCGAAGCCATTAAATCTCATTGATACCACAGTTTGTCCTCCAATCTATGCCAAGACCAAGTATGCTTTTCCCTAGAAGAAAAAAAAAATTTTTTAAAACCTACCTCATTTGCATGAATGTGTTCATATTTACCTGTTTATTTGTTCCTTCATTGTTTCACTCATTTACTGAATTATTAAACCTTCATCCTCTCTAATCATCACTTGAAAGACAATCTAGTACCACTGAAAGCCCCTGGTCTAGGCACCAGAGACCTGGATGCAAGCAAGTCCTAGCTTTGATTAATTGAGTCAGAGCATTTAACCTCCTTAGAACTTGGTTTACTCATCTAAAAATGGAACAGATTAAATCAGTTGCCCCTTATCTTAATTAGGTCATAGGCCTCCTGCAGAATCTGATAACTATGAACTCACTCTCCAGAAAAGAAAAAAATGCTCATATCCATATACCTATAAAATTTTGCATTTGATTCCTTGAGACTCATGGAATTTTAAAACCTGTGTATGAACATGGGAGATTCATAGGCTCCTAGTTATGAACCATTGAAGTAGATGGTCTCTGCCTTTAGAGTTCCATAGAGCCTTGCTCTACAAAGTGTAGTTCACAGAGTAGCAGTTCACCTAGGAGTTCCCTGTAAATCCCAGGTCTTGCCTCAGGCCTACCGAATAAGAATTTGCATCTTAACAGTATCTTTAGGTGATTCATATGGACATTAAAGTTTGAGAAGCACAGTTATCAAGTTTGGTTTAAATAAATTTCATGTAAAAGCAGAAAGGAAGATGATGATGGTTAGAACGGATTAGAGGTGCCTTTCCTCTCTCATCTCTTTCAGGATGTCTCAAAATACAGACAAACCACAGCAAGGATTTTTAATCACAGACTCTGGATCCGTGAAGAGCCTTCCAACAAAAGAAACTTAAGATCCTGGATTTTGTTTTATTCATGGAAGAAGCATTTATTTATGTTATGATGTTTGTGTTAATGATAGTCATGATTAAATACATATGGTATTTGGGGAAGCTATCACCACTAATGGCCCCACTGACAAAATAGGAAGAGGAAAACCAAAAAGTTAGTTTGGCTCTATAAAAGTAATTCTTAATGACAGTCATTTATGTGAACAGGAACATTTATGCCTAATAATTATGCAGTATAATAATATTATGCAATCCATAGACAGATTCAATGTTTTAGATTAACATTGCTGTAGATTTTATTTAATTATAGTGGCAAATCTTAGAGATACATTTAGTCTTCATAATTTGCTACTCTTGAAGCATATAAATCTACTCAGAACCTTTCCAAATTAGGGCAAATATTCGTTTAAAAAGCACATGTTGAAGATGAAAGTTTTTTATATAAAGCTATTTATTATTTATATAAGATCTTTATTCTGAAGTGTAAATGTTTTGGTTCAAACATATAAAAGAAACTTAAAGCCACAGGTATTCATTTGCAGATGTTAAACTTGAATTTTGACATTATATCTGCCTAAAATTGAGGTAACTTTTAAAGTGCTCCTAGGTAGACGCTGCATTGGTCTGCAAAACTGTGAGCTCCTGTATTTCCAAAATGACTTCTTAAAGTGGAAGAAACTAAATGTATTAGAAGCATGGGAGAAATAGGGACTAAGGGGTAAGAGGAAAACAATTAAGGTAAAGAGGAAATAAAGTTATGGGTGGCAAAGGAGACAGATGAAATGAACGGAGTATGGATCTTCATGCATAAATGCTGAGTGACATTTACTGAGCCAAGAAAAAAAAGACGGAGGAGGAAATAAGATGTTTTTAAAGTGTTCATGAATCTTTTGTCATACAAATAATAGTCACTCAATAATGTTCCATAATTAAATCCCCCCTCCTCCTTCATCTTACCTCTCTCCAGTCTCAAGGGCATAACATATTAGAGAATATGGCTGTATCATTTTATTTCCAATAAAGATTTCTATCTGTAGTAACTCTATGAGCTTATGTGAGTTGAGTTGATAGTTACTCATCCCTCTCTGATCAGAGCTTTTAGAAAACTACAGCTCATTTGCCTATGCTCTTTTATTTAAGTCTTGCTTATCTCCTCTTATCTAAGCCACCAGTACCTCCTAATTTCTAACCCATTTATCTCATGTTTCTGCTTTGTAAGTAAGGGGCAGTTGCTGCCAAAACAGATCTTACTTCAAAATTTAAAAGTTGAAAAAGCAAGAAAAATAAGGCTAATTTCTCTTACTTCATCTCTAGTTAAGAGTTTTTATAACTCTCTTTGCACCTCTTAAACAAGCACACTGAGTTCAGTACAAGGGCAAGGTTTGGGTCCAGGGAGGCAAAGGTAAAAGGATGTAGCTGGTGGTTTCCTAATCACAGAATGAAACTGCCCTTATGAATAGTAAGCATCCTTAAAGAGCCATTCTGTTCTGTGGCATCTTAAGTTGAGTCATGCCAGTTTATTCATTTGCTAATCTAAGTCATTTTTCTTGCACTGAAATTTTCACGTACTAGTATAATAGATGTTTGTGGAATAAAGACAATAATTTAAGCAAATGATGTAAGAACATGCACTGTTCTACATGAATTATATTTTACAGTCCGTTTAGATGTCGATTTATTATTTTTTCTACCTTTTTTGCTCTGTAGATTTGATTTCATATTGGATATAATTTCCTAGGTAAAGCAGGGACTGTCTAAGTGAATAATAGGGTTTTATAGCGCCTAACCATAATGTCACGTACAATTATCTTTTAATAACTGTTATAATGATGATGTACTCCTCTACTACTTTTAATAATTATAATGATGATCTATTTCTACCCCTTCTAAAGTAGATGCAGAGATTGCCTCTGCTCCTGGGCCTGCTTCATTCTGAGGGCAGATGTGCTCAAAGAAGGAACAGAAGGAAAGAATGAATCCACAAGGATCAAGAACTAAGATGGAAATTAGAAGAGAATACTGAAAAAATACTACAAACAAGTCAGATTTACCTTGTTCATCTAGCTTTGTATAGGGTTTATCTTTCATGTCTTTTTGTTTGTCCCATGGTTTTCCCTCCCAAGTTGAAAGTATTTGTGTTTGTCTTTATAGCAAATTTAGGAATTGACATTTTCTGAATTTCAAATATTTAAATAAGTTAGGCATGCATATGTGTGTGTATCTATGTACTTGTGTATATGTTTACTGATATGTGTTTTTATGTGTAAGTATATTTTCAAGTATATGTATGTGTATTGCATTTGCATGAGAGTATATTTGTGTATTTATTCATTTGGCAGTTTCTGTTTGTATGTACATAATATCTATATGTGTGCATGTGTATACATGTTTATATTTTGATGTATCAAAAGACAGATAAATTTAAGAAAGTACATAGCTCATCTATACAATTGTTTGGTTTGAAAAAATGAAATTTCTAGTACATTCTGGGCTATTTATACCTCGTGTATGTCAATAAGCTTTTCATGTGCTTCAGGAGAATAATTTTGGGATAAAGAGAAATTGACTTTGGACAGTTTTCCAAGGATTTGGACAATTTCCAGACTAGGTGACTAATTATGACTTGTATGTTTTCTGGACTCTGCTGTTTCAATTAAATGAAGAGTCATTTCCTTTTATAAGCAATTTTGATTTTGTCTATGGGTTGCTATACCCTGTTTTAGAGGTGGCTCTGTCTCAACAGCCGGAAAAATGCTCTTATGCAATAGAAGTTCACTAACTGTTTAGCAGCTTTAATTAGTGATCAAGAAGTTCTCAATGAGTCTTAAAAGGAAGGTCATGTAAGCTAAAAAGTATTACAATTACTTTTTCTTCCATACAATTCAACCTAATATATTCAAAATCTTAGAACAAAGTTTAGCAATGGTTATGTAACTACTGATAATAAATGGGCTTTCAATACTTTTCATACTTTTACCAGCAGAGCGGTTTGCTTTTAAACTTTTTTTTTATCTGCATAAAGTATAATTAATTATACAGAGTTTCAACTTCCATTGTAGAGGACTGAAAACCACATATAATTGTTCTTAATAGGTTGGATTCTTTCCCTGGTTAGCAGCATAAAAAGTTTTTTTCCGGGAATCACAAAATTGTCATTCCGAGTTGAACAGGATGCAAATATGGCCTGAAGTTTTCTTACAATTGCTGTAATAATATGTACTGTTCATCTACTCCTCAGGTTGCCATTAAGAATAAAAGCATATTACCTCAGTAGGATGCTGTTATCTCTTTGGTTATGTAGCGTGCCTACAGATAGGGCCCGGCTTAAATTGGGAACCTGAAAATATTGTGAGACCACATGGACATGGAGATAATCATGAAGTGATTCCCAATTTTCATACCTGGTTAAGAACAGACAGATCTGAATGGAGGAAACATGGGTAAATTTTACTGCCTACTTTTATGTGTAAAATTTGCTGTAAATTTCCCCCACTGCATTTATTTTTACATTGAAATTTCCAACTTATATTTTCATAGATTCTTTTCAACTAGGTATCAATGTGAGTATAATGTAATGAAGAACTACTGTACTTTACTTTATTCAGATATTTAATATACAATATACAAACATGTCCAAGTATATGTGTTCCTTCCTTCCTTCCTTCTCTACTACCCATCATTTTTCTAGTTGCTCATTACTTTGCTACAAATTTTAATACATTATGAGAAAAAAAACTTTTACTGACCAAATAGGGTAGGAGACATGAAATTCACTCATAAGTTAAATCATATAATTAAAAATATATATAACATAAGCCTCTTTAGAGTTATTAGGGACAGAAATTTGACTCAACTTCCTAGCAACCATTGAAAAAGAAAATTATTCATTCAATATGATCAGTAATAAAATCAGTATGACTCTTCTGAAAAACAAAGTGAGAAACATTTATAGTAGATCATCATAAAAGGACCTTGTATAATGTAGTAAACTGGGTTTTTCATAACATCTTTATTTTAAATTCAACAATACGTTTCATAGAGCTGAATGGAGACTGAAAACATAACAGTAAAGCGTAGTTCAGTGAAATCAGTTCTGGAAGAGGCAAGAACAACGTATCCCTGGTGCATAGGTCTCAAATTTAGAACATCTAAAGGCCGGATTGGAAATTGGAAAGGCATCAGCTAAGTTTGGCCATAGATCTATTTCATTCGTCTTATTTTTATTTAGTTAGTTTGCATGTCTAGGGATCAGTTTCTCAAACTAATTGTAGTGAAGTGCTAGTTTCATTTTTAAGTTTCCTACCCATCATGAATCAGTTGTTTTGTAAAATATAATAAAAAATAAATTACTTGTATGTTTAGTTATCTTGTTTGGAGTTCTCTTGACTTTTTGCATATGTGATTTGATGACTTTCATTATTCTAAAAAATTCTCAGGGAAAATCTAGCCCATTGCCTGTTTTTGTAAAGAAAATTTCTTTTAAATCTTCAAATATTTTTCCTGGTTTTGTCTCTCTCTCTTTTTCTTTTGGAAATCCATTGCATATATAACAGACTATTTGATATTTTTCCAGAATTCTTGGATGCCTTGTTCCAACTTTTTGTTTTTGTTTTCCCTTATACTCTTTTTGTCTCTTTTTATTTTGTTTGCTTGTTTGTATAATATCTAATGACCTGTCTTCATGTTCACAGATTCTTTTCTCAGGGATACTGAGTCTACTAATAAGCACATTGAAAGAATTTATGATCTGTGATAACATTTCCTTTTATTTCTATCATGTTCATTTAAACCTTTCTTACAGTTTCCATTTTTCTGGCTGAAATTCCCCATCTCTTCATGCATACTGTTCACCTGTTCCATTAGGTCCTTTAACACATTAATAATAGTTATATTAAAGTCTCTGTCAGGTAATTCCAACACTGGATCACCTCAATCTGGTTTTCTCCATTGTTTTGACTCTTGACAATGGATTGTTTTTTCCTTGCATTTCTGTATAGCTTGTCACTTTTTATTAAATGCCAAACATCAAGTGTAAAACAATTGAGACAGGTGAAAATTATTTCTGCTTGGCAATAGGGCATGCCTCTTCTATTCTAAGGCCATTAGTTTGTGGCATTGAGTAAACCTACTCAGGAGCTGAGCTTCAGCTCACCAAATACTTCAAATTCCTCTAAAATTGCTTTGTAATTAGGATGGGGGCTGGAGACTTGGAGTGGGTGGGCTTTTTACTTCCTACAGTGGTGGCCAATCCTCTACTCTGCACGTTCATTATTCCCTCTTGTCTCCTACCCTGCTTCTAATATTTCTCATAAGCACCTGATGGAGGTCCACATAAAAGCATTTGTGAGTTCAAACCCCTCTTGTGTCAGGGGACACACAGGGGCTCTCATTCTAGTCTACCTACAGCTTTTAGCAATTTATTAAAATTTTAGCTGATTTCTTTTTAGCCCTTTGTATTATGGCCAGGTATTCTTTTGTTCTCTGCCACATGTGAAAACATCACCATGACCAATTTCTCCATGAAGGGATCTCCCCATAGGCTAAAAATTCTGGGTATTTATTTGCCCTATGAACTCAGATTTCTGAGGAGTACAAGAAAAGTTATGATTTTCTAGTTCATCTGGCTTTTTCTTATTGTTAGCGTGGGGTACGCACCCTTTCCAGCAGTGTTTACCCTAAATAGAGTAAGAATCCTTCAGTTGATGAGTTGTAATTCTTGGGGAAAAGTTTTGTATCACACTAACCTAATAATAATTAAAGTACATAATTTATTTTCCAAGTGTCTACTTAATTTTGTCATGGAAAGTATAATTTGTTCTTCAGTGATATTATATAAATATGAAATTATTTAAAATGCTCTAGGATGTTACAAAACTAGGAAGGAGCATCAGAGTTTGGATATTTACATGACTATAACTAAACCAGTGGTCACTAAGAACTCTGAAAGAATATTCCAGCTCAAATATTCTACACAACTTCCATTCAGTTCTTCCTCATGGGACACGATTTTCTAAAATATTTGATTGCAAGTTCATTGTCAATGGACATTGTTATTTCAGTTCACCTCTACAAATATTTATTGAATACCCACCATGTATTAGTTGGGGAGCTAGACACTAGGACTACAAAGATTAGTAAGCAAACCAGTTTCAGAGTAATCCAGTGGGTGAAACATATATAAACATATCAGGCCAATGTGATGTTGTAAGGTCACAATATTGTACAGATAAGCCTGCACATTATACCAATACAGAGAAAGGGTATGTGTCCCAGACTGAGGTATAAGAGATGCCTATTAGAGAAAAATGACAGCTATGCTCAGTCTTGAACCAACAGTCTACAAGTAAGCAAAATAAAACAGCAATGAATTTTTTTTCCTTTGATTATTTGGAAAAGTTTATCCTTAAAACTGTAAAGTATTGGAGAAACATTAAGGCCATGGGGAAACATGAATATACCCTATTTTTGCTTAATGATTTTTATTTAAAATCTACTATAATTACACATCATAGACATTTCTTATATCCTGTGGTTTAGGCTCCAATTTTTTATTTCCTGACATAGAAATTCTCAATTCCTTAAACTGCCTTACGCTATAATCTATATAGTCAGGAGTAACTAAGACTCTAACGTTGCACTTTAAATATATGTGCTTTAAAATCTTCCTTCTTGGTTTCTGTCTTAGTGAGAAATTAATCAATCTCAGGTCTCACATGTTTAAAGCGTTCCATCATTAGTAAGTCTCAAGGATGAACATGTATCATACCATAGATAAGGAGCCTACCAAAACAAGCATTTATTGAAGTCTTTTGTCATGGCTGGGAAACAATTTCCCATGAATTTCTTACATTTCTGCACATCTTATGAAAGAAGCAGTGGCTGCTTTTGTCCTGAACTATTTTTAAAAGATGTTTGTAAAGCAAACAGCTCAGAAATAGCATCTCCTTCTACAGCAAAGGGAGGCATACTTGCCATCCATTATAAAAGAATTGCATTCCTTAAGTTCAGGGTCCCTTTCTTGTAATGTTTAGGTATCATATGGTCTGATTTGTGTTACTTGTGGAAATTGGGGCTCAGGGAACCAATACAAAAAAGCTGATACACTTGCTACTCCTATTGCTGTCAAAAATAAATTATCCTTCGTCTCTGATCCAGGAGTCTAACGTCTTCTAAAAGCATCCATGAATCTGTGGCAGGCTTTTATGTCAGCATGCAAGCAGGGTAACATCTCAGGCCCTTCAGAGTTTTTGATAATGTTTGTGATGAGGATGGAATGCTTACAGAGACATGGATTTCCTTCTGGAAAATGAAGGATGAGGACCTCACAGGTCCATTAATGGGATTCAAGAAAAGTCTGTGGGAATCAGTAGTAAATTACACAGTCAACTGAGCAATAAATGGCCCTCCACTTTTTTGTCTGTTAATGAAGAGGAATTGAGGAGGTTACCACAGGCTATGTAACAGGAAATAGGTAAATACAGATGTCAAAATGCTGCTCTGTTGTGAATTTTCCTCTAAGTGAAAGGACAGTCTTGCCAATCTGGCGACCAGCCTCTGATCTGCCGCACTAGTTACAACTTCGTACTAAGATTTGTACTGGGTAAGCGACAGTTTCTCTCCACTTCAGACAATAGTTAGAGAGATGCACACACACATGGAGTGTGAAAGGTAGAACTCCATGACCAGAAACCAGGTAAATCATTAGAACTTTGGCTGGTTCACATGGGAAAGAAGGAGGCATAGGGCACATTTCTTATTAAGGAATAATGACAAGTAGTGGGTTGTCTTATGGCTAAACCTCTCCTTCATTCTATCATGCCAAACTCAGATCCACTTGGAAGTGACAGTAAAATCTCTCAGTTTTTTACAGTGGGTTCTGGCAGCTCTAAAGGAGCTTTAGCTCTCTTGAGGAGATTTTCCTGAGATAGAAAAACTCCTGTGGAAAACCATAGATGAAGCCTTGCCTAATATGTGAGCTCTTACTGTCCTCGATTGAGTTTAGAATTCTGATGGAGTTGACCCACCACAGAATGAGAAAGAGACCCAAAGAAATCTAGATAAATCCTTGAGGTCACCACCACTGTGTAGGAAAACTTTCCCAGCCCTGATATTGATACTATCAAGAACTTAAGAGATGTCATCTAGACAATGGGGCAGCTAATGCCCGGAATTAAGGTGGATTCCTTAAAGAAGGTCACCACTGTACAGCCAAGACTGAGTCAGCCAGAAGTTGCAAGTCCAGGGCCCTAGCAAAAAAGCAATGTGGCTAAGCAATGCTTTCTGAGTTTAGGAATTCCCAAGGCTGAAATAGATGGTGTCAGCCATGAGGACCTTTCTCCCGCATATAGAGTACTGGATGGGTCAAAATTTGTTCAAAGTTCATTTGATTATTCCACGAGCCATCGTTACATCACTTGAAAGTACACATGAAGCCTCTCTCTTTCCCTGCTCCCTGATTCCTCTCTTCTCCTACCCTTTGACTTATAGTTTAAAGAGAATCACGATCAGAGGCCAAGGTATCCTTATACCCAACGGGGATCAACGGACACATGCATCCACCTGAGTATGCTGGAAAATTTCAGGAAGGAGAAGGAATCAAACTTTTATGGGTATGTTGGATACAGATGCCCAGTTGCTCTCCCACTTGGATTTATAGAACACTCAGATTCAGCTAATGAGGTTTAGGATTCACAGTGGGAAAGACAAGCCAACATGATCTTGTGCAGACAGACCTTTGGGCCAATTAAATGTACCATTTTGTTGTTTCAATATCTGATAGTATAGCAGGAATTAATGTTTTATATGTTCATATTTTATCATCCATTAAGTGCCTGAAAAGGTGATCACAACTGGGACAGGACACATCTAGTGAAGTGCTAATGCAACATGTAAATCACTTTCCAATCTTCTCCCTGTTTCTTCCCATAAACAGTACAAAATCCCTAGAGGAGAAAAGGAAACCACAGCTCTGATTACAGACCTGAAGACAACATGAGTAGCAGGAGACACAGAATCTTAATACAACAGCCCTGATGGCCTGTGAAAAAGACTAGAAATGAAAGCTCAGAATGGATTATTTCCAACTGCTCATGTAACTGAACCCACTGCACAGAGGAAACATTTGCTATACTACCTTGGACTGTATCAGTGACTTCTGGGGACAAAGACCAACTCACATTCATGTGTCACGGCCACAAATATACATTTGTAGTAATCCCTCAAATTACTACTGGTTATCTCCAGAGGTAGCTAAATTCCTCTGCCATTTGCCATCAATAGATGGGTAGTATGATTGCCTCTACCCTTTATAGTACAAAGCTTTAACTATTAAATGATACCCTGTTGATGACAAAGTCAGAGGCTTCTGTTAGCAAGGTCTTGACTGTGGTGTCACACACTCCCATCGGACGGGATAGCTGATGAGCCCTCACAAAACTCAGGGCTTTGCTTGTTAAATAAAGTTTCATGGGATTACATGCGCAGATTCACAATATTCAATCCCTCCAGCAGTCAAAAAAAAAAAAAAAAACCACCCAAAACAAAACAAATCTGCTGTGTATTCAACTCCAACCAACAAATAGATGCCAGAATCTTACTGACATGTTTGAGTACTGGTAACAGTATGTGCGTCACCTGGACTTTCTACTTGGACCTTTACATTGGCCAGTATAAACACCAGCACCCTTTGAGTGAGGACCAAACAAATACATTGTGTTGGAAGTTTTCCAATAGGCTGTAGCATGCTCTCTGTATTTGGAGCCCCACATCATGAAATAAAGCTATGAGATACAAGTCTCTGTGACCAATACTTTTGCTGACTAGAGCCTCTGGAAAAGGGAGGCAGCCTCCATTCATAGGTTCTTTTGGGAGTTTTGGACTGGTCACCTCCCTAATTTGCAGGGCACACACCTACCAGGTACACTTCTTTTGAAAAGCAGCTATTAGCCTGCTATTGAGCTCTTGTCAAAACTGAACTCCCGACCCGTAGAGGTCTGGTGACTGTCCAGCCTGCTCTTTTCATTTGGGGATGGGTTAACTCAGACCCAATGACTCAATGTGAGAAAGGGTCCTACAGACCTCACGTACAGACCTACTTGGAAATGGAAATGGTATATTTAAGCTTTCAGTTTGCCTGGCTCCAGTGGCATCTTAGTTTTACAGGAAAAAATGGCTCTCCCAAACTGTTGCAAGCGTCCTAAATTTAACTCTCTGCTGAATCTGCCATCCCCAGCCAGACAGCTCTTACCATGATTTGATCTACAGTTCCCTTAATCATAGCAAGAAATGTACTGGAACTAGCAGAAGATCGCCCCAGCTCCTGCATTTCCCTTGTGAAATACCTGTCAACACTTCTGGAGTCTTTCCTGCTCCCATTTCTGTAACTACTGCTTAGCCATTTGGTGGGGTAGGCAAATGCCACCAGGCAGCTGATGTAGACAAATAGAGCAAGTTAGATTAGCTGCCCTCATGCAGTCACTCCAAAGCAAGGACTACAATCAATTATTCATACCTAACTTAGAGGGTAAAATCTCAGACCCCTCATGGGTCTTGAAAATCAGCAGAAATTGGTTACTGAAATAGCTCAGTTGTCTCTTACAGGTTAAGGCAGTGAAGCCATCGTTAACACTAACAGTCCTATGTCCCTATGTATCATACAGCCATACTAAATGTTCACCATCAGAGTAAATAGAGTACAGAGATTTAAATTATGTGTTTAAATTTAAATATGTGTTGTTAAAGTAGTTTGTAAACTTGTAATTATTGAATAGATATCACATATATTGTCCACTGCCTTCATTTCTTCTTTCTTCTTTACATTCTGTTCCTTTGAATGTTCCTTGAAGATTTAGGTTTCTTAAAAGTCAAACTTGATATTTCAAACTTATATTAAAAGTGGATAATTAGTTACATATCCATTAGAAAAATTACCCTAGGACCTACAAGGAGTGAATCAACCATTAGGTTCATTAGTATGAGACTATTTATGTCAATTCATATTAATAAATAGTCGCATTGTCAAAAAATCTTTTTCAGAGTTAGAATTAATATGGGAAGCAATGGAAACATATGCTTTTTTAAGAATATAGATTATTTTTGTGCCAAGACTTAGCCATGGCACACCTCCATCCATTTTGGCAAGGCATATTATGATTAAGCTGTAGTCTTTTTGATTTTTCTCTGGACACCCTTGTTCAGCAACATGTTTGTTCTTGTCTGTCTCTCCAGTTATATTGTAAGCTGCTTGAGATTAGAACCTATATCACGTTTGTTCTTGTGTCTATGATCACCACTTCAGTTCTTGCCATGTACTAGGCCCTCAATAAGTGGAGGCTGATTTACACTCCAACGAAATTAGGTCAAGGGAGTCTTAGAGATGTAGTTCTCCTTTCAGTTAAATCTACATCTTAATTGGTTTAGAGAAGGCCAGTTCCTGAGACAAGCCTTCTTCCTCAGCTTTTAAACCAGCCACCCAGCAGTCCAAGATGGCAGATTCCCCTAACTTCCATCAGCCCAGGCACCCTTAGATAATGCAGTATTGTTCCAGACAATGTAGTTGAGATATCAATCTATATTACCATTTTACTCTTCCTAGATGAGATGACAGTGATGAGCCACCATCACCAAACAATACATTTGAATGTTTATTGCTTTTACCCAGTAATGATGACAGTTCCCCATTGATTTAGTCATTCACTTTCACTGATTTCTCTGGCCATCAGTGAAGAGAAAACTAAAAGTGCCAGGACTTTCAACTGTGAACTTGAAACTTGATGACACAAATTTATCTTCCCTGACCACCTGAGCTATTCACAAACTATGGTGACAAAAAACCCCAAACATGTGTATGCACTAACTTTCTCTATGGTGGCAAAATACTGAATATGCATAGAGGTGAAACTATAAGAAACTATAAGTTTATTTCCACTGTTTTGATTACTGAAACAAAAATCTGTTTTAAGGTATATTTTCCTGTGAAACTTCTATTAAAAATTAAAATGGAACTGTCCATGACATATGATGACCATGAAAGAAATTTATACCTTATTATCCCTTATTAGAATTTATAATGACAATTAAACAAAATATTAAATTATTAAAGATTAAACAAAAATATTAAAAGATTTTTAGGTGGACCAATGACAATTAAAATGTTTAAATATTTAAAATATTTCCCAAGTTTTAACCTGAAGGTGGGAAAGAGTAAGCAGAAAACCTTTTTTTCAACTATGATGGTTATGGGACCTAGGCATTTCCTGAGGAAACACAGACTTTTATTTCATTTCATTTTGGGTTTTCTTTAATCTTAAACTGATTTCTCCCTTATTACCTTCCTAAAATAAAATAAGGGGTAAAACTAATGTTTATTTTATAAAAAGATATTCAGGATGAAGTCAGGAGACTTGGATTCTAATTTTGTTTCTATTAACTACTTATGAACCTTGAGTAAATTATTAGTAAAATGTTGGGAATGGAATGCCCTTTACATCTTCTAATTGATACCTAAATTCTGTGATTCTTTCTAGTAACAGCCAAGCATTCCATTTGCAGCTAAATGAGGAAGAGTGAATTTCACAGTCAATCACATGTAAAATCAGAGAATCTAAATGTTTCTTTTCTGTAGGACTTTTCATTGTACACTAGAGTTGATCTTATGAGAGTATCACTTTGACAACATTGTTGTAAAACTTTGGTTGAATCATCATGCTAGTTTTGAAAATTTCATTTTGCTTATTTGCTCTTTGAGAATGCTTTTTGTTAAATAGTCCTTGCACTAGAGAATAAAGTTAGAAAACAAAGTCATTTGTAAAAGTTTATGTAATCATTTGATACTTACAAGAACAATTTCAGGATTATTTTGAATTCATAAAATTTGCAGCATTTTGTAATATACAGACTCATGAGTTTGTAAATAAAATGCAAATATCCATAAATATTGAATAATACATCCACAAATGTAAACAGGAAAATAAGAGAAATATATATTAGGCTATCAAAATATTTTGTGTAGTTATCCCTTGACCAAATCTTGCCTTCATAAGACACGAAATCACTTGGCTCTTTATCTAATATTGTAATTATAGGTGTGTGTGAGTATGTGCGTTTTCTTTCAAGGTTTTGCTTTTAAATTTGTTTAGAATTTTATTTAGGTCAATTAGTTCACATAAAATAGTTTGCCTATAATCCCCAAGTTTTACTGAATAAAATCAATGAGCCAGTTCATTAAAAAATTTCGTATTTTTATTGCTGTAATTAAGGACACATTTCTTAAAATCCAAGTTGGAAAACAGCTGTTAACCCACATACCAAAATAATACAGCTGTATTTAGTTAGCTTTACTTGAGTAAAGAATTTAAGCAAGTATCCACAGGTATGTATCCTTTCTATCTCTCCCTTCTTGTCTGCTTTCTCTTGCTAGGCACCCTTCCCTCTCTCTCTTCACTATGCACAAGCCAAAATACGGCTTTATGTCAAACATTCAACTAATAGCAGTCTATTAGTGAAATAATCTATATCATTTCCACAATTTTTAATTTCTCTTTACCAATTTTTGATTCCTCTTTACCATTGTAAATGTTTAATTTCAACCCACCCCATCCTCCTATGAGAATTGTAAGATGCAACTTAAAGAAATGCAAAGATATGCCGTTCAAATATTGGTAGGCCTTGTCTCCCCATGTGCTATACTTAACTGTTTTGGCAGAGACTTAATAATGACAATGGCATTAAGTTTAGGCAGATCTTCCTGAGTTCCGGCTCACCAAGAGTTCTTAACAGAAATCCTGCCACTGTTTATGGCAGACTGATTATTTGCATTCTCAGAGACAAATCAAAGGCCATTTGAATGTTGCACATTTTATGAGTATACATCCTTACAAAAGGTGTGCACTTCTGACACTGTTTAGAATTTGATGTTAATTAGAATTATATTAGCATATACTGCTTTGAACTTATCATTAACACAATTGTGGGCAATAAGTGATCAAAGTCAGCGTTGTACTTGCTTTCCCTTTTGTTGAATGGAAATGTATCTTTTCCAATACAGCTTCATAATTGTTGGACATATTGCATATAGTAAGCATCCCACTGTTATCCGAAAGGTAAACGTATTTAGAGAAAAACTTAAATGATCTTTTGATTCAGCTCATAACTTACCTAATCTCTATCTACCTGATATGACCATGTGTGCATATTTGCAGTAATTACAAGTTTAAATACTTAGCTTGAATATTCTTCATAGTGAAGCACTAAATTTAACCAACTAAAATTTCTCAATTTAGAAAACCAACAATAAAGTCATTATTCACAGGCTCTCCTGATTTTAGATGCAGCTCAAAAACATTTACTGAAAACCATCCCTTGCCAGTGACTTGCTCAATGCATTTCTACCTATGTCTACACAGGAAAAGAGGAATAAAGGCTCGGATAGAGTTTGAGTTAAAAAAAAAATTTTTTTTTAATCTTGACATCGGGGAAGGTAAGGTTTTAAGACAATCTTCACGAAAAAAATTCTCTAGGTAATTGCTCAACTTTCCCTTTCTATTTCTTGTGTAGGCAGAGATGTGCTTGTTTAAGATGAGGAAGCATTCTCTCTCCATCAACTTCAAGAACAAGAATGCCAATTTGATTATTTTCTCCAAATTATTTAAAAGAATAAAAATAGTATCACCAGGAAATTTATATTCACATACTACATACTCAAATGGGACAGCTTTCAAAGTTTCTAACATCTAGTTCTGAACACGCTTATCTGCATTGCTTAGAACTCAAGCCCTATGACCAAGGGTTCTAGAGAGTAAAATATGCTGAAATTAATACACTTTCATCACTTCTTTAAAAATTAAATCAAAAATTGTGTGTAGGTAGTTTTGTTTTTAAGATTTCAATACACAAGGCATCAGGAGCACACATTTTAGTGTTTAAATCATCTCTCCCCCTGCATCACTCAACCCCTCATCACCTTGCTCATATTCATTCATTGACCACAGCTCCCTTTCCTGTCAAACCAACTAGAAATACTGAAACATTAAACATGGTTTCAGAAGAAAGGTCTGCTGCCCTAAGAAAACTTCTACAGAAAGACTGTCTGGATGCTAAGATACTACACAACACCTGAAGCACCCATATAGTGCAGAAGAAGCTTTTTAGTACAACGTTTTCTGATCCTCCTCTATCTCTTTCTTAGCCACTAAACCTAAAGAAAAATAAGGGCTTTGGCTTACTGAAAACTCAGAGAAGATTTTAAAGGGTGAGTTTGGTGCTACTCTCCTCTCTTTCAAGAAAAAAGCTTCTTTATTCTCAAGAGTGGCTGGGCTTTTGATAGTGTTGTTGCTAAAGCAGATTCATCACCCAGCCGGGTGCACGGTTCTCAACCTGGAATTAAGACCGATTCCGGAGGAACAAGTAAAAATAGGGGCGTTCCCTGTACCCAGCTAAGACTCCTCTAAATGAATCCAACGAATCTGAGCGACGTAAATAGTTGTGCCCTTTAAAGCAACAATAGCAAAAAGTTTAGTCAGAAGAGGTTTGGTTTTTGTCTTTCTTTTTTTCATGCTTGATCATCCCCTAAACAGCCCAGGTGCTAAGAAACACACAAAGTAACTGTATAGAAGCCAGGACCTCCGCGCGTCTGTGTCAGTTTTCTGAGGTGACTGTCAGAAAAAGCTGAGAAGGTACCACCGTTTCGAGGGAATGAGGTCAGAATTCACCGACAGAACCGTTTCCTCTGCGAAGGAATACGGCGGGACGGTGGGGCTCCGCAGCCGGGCTTTGGAAAGGGAGGGAAGGTGGGTCAGGGGCGGACTTTGTGGGGAAGGCTTTGTCAGCGCGAAACCGGGCACAGGGTGGCAGATGCGGGCGTCTGCGGGCTTCCAGAAGCGGGAAATCAGCAGGGGGAGATGCGGAGACGGTGAGGACTGAGGGGACGCTGATGAGGTGACGGGAGGGTCAGGGCCATCCACGGCTGCTGCGAAAGTGGGAGCTCGGGGGCTGGAAGGTGAGGCGGGACCGCGAGCTGCCCCAGCTGTCCCCGGGAGGGAGAGGGGTTGCCAGCAGGTGGAGTTGAAATCAAAAAGCCCCCCGGGGATCACGGAGCAGTGCCCTCCCGAGACCCTGCCTGGAGGTTGAAGAAGCACAGCAGGTGGTTTGGGGATACCCCCCAACGCCAAAGAGGTTGTCTCCGCTTGCTGCCTGGGCGCCCGACCCCCTGCGCTCTCCAGGCTACTCACCGGTCCGGGGAGGAAGGCGCCATCCGGGAGCGCGTAAGGGCTGCGCGGCGCAGGCGGCGGGCAGGGCCGACCGGTGGCGGCGGCGCTGTCCTAGGAGAGGGACTGGAGCCGGGGGACGCCGAGGCGGCGGCAGCGGCGGCGGGGGCGCGGAGAGCAGCGGGCGGGGAGGGCGGAGGATCCCGAGCTGCTGCGCGGCGCGCGCTCACTTCCCATCTCCAGCTCGGCTGAAGCGGCTACTGCAGCCCGCTCCGCGAGGGAGGGAGGCGAGGGGGAGGGGAGGAGGCACGCGGCAGGGAGGGAGGGAAGCGAAGGGAGGTGGGGGACAGCGAGGGGAGACGGGAGACGGACGCCCAGAGTGGGGAGGAGGAAGGGAGGCGCGCGCGAGCCCCGCAAAGGTTCGCACCAGAAAGGCTCGGGGAGGAGATCTCCGTGAGGAGATGTTGGGTCTCTCTCCCGCCCCCCCACCTCCTCTCCCCTCCTTCCCCCTTCGCGCCCTTTCCTTGGGCTCTTCCTCCAGTGGCTCGGGCTGGGGGTGGCCAGGCTCGGCAGCCGCCGGGGCTTCAGCGCGCGGGTGAGAGTGCTGAGGCCGCGAGGCGGCCGCGCTAGCTCCCAGCGCCGCCGGCCTTAGGCACCTGTGCGCAGACACACCGCCGCCCGCCCCTTTGCGGCGGCTCCCCGGCTCGGATCTGCTGGCCGTCGCCTTGCCTCGCTCTCCTTTCTGGTCAGATTATGATCATGCATGTGCATCCATGACATCTGTGTACCCCCCCCATTGCTATTTGCTTCCCCGGGCGCTCTTTGGCACAGGGTGTCCGGCCAGAAGGAGCCGCCGGCGGGAAGCTCAATGCAGGCGACCATCGCCAGCTCCTTGGAGCAGTTGCTTGGGCACGGGTGGCGGTGTTTGTTTGCCTCCCGGGTTGACCAACTAACGCGGTAAAAAAAAAAAAAAAAAAAAAAAAAAAAAATTAATAATAATATTAGTAATCCTAATACTCGATTGCTTGGGACCATTCTCGGTGATCTAGGAAGGTTTCAGTATGGAGGGCACAGGGGCAGTCTATTGCCCTCTGTCCTGGCTCTCCTCCTCCCTTTTCTCAATATCCTAAAAAATCAGGACACGACTTAGCCTGTTTAATTGAAGCATTTCTCATTTTTTTATAATTGCAGAGCTTTTCGTTTTTATCCAGATTCTCTTAAGATTGGCCTTGCTTTCTTGTTAGGACTTGCTTGGCTTTATTAGACTGTGAATCAGTCCTGTTTAATCGCAAACTACAAAGACTCCTATGAAAATACTGTATTTAGCGCCTGTTCACTCATAAGATTGAGGGAGTGAATCCACACATTCGGTAAATATAAAAACAACTGGACATTATTGACTGATTTCCGTGAACCATATTTTGTTTCATAATCTTCACGTGTTAGTTGAAGATAAGCAGGGAGCAGGTAGATTATCTGTGTAAAAGATATGACTAGAAAAAAAAGTTTAGTAAAACTCTCCTCAAATAATATGTGAAGTGACAGATTTACTCCCTCTGGGAAGTTTCTGATTTTGTTTGTTCATATGTATTGAAATTATTAGGCTTTCAGTTACTTAAGAGTCGTCTTTTAAATGCCAAAAGAATCTTATCCATTAGAATAAATGAAATGGCATTTTATTTTACCTAAGCTGTTTTACAATTATAACAAACGTACTCATGTTAAAATAGTTTCACACTCGATTGTAAATGCAGTATGGAGAAACATTATTAACGCAATAAGGCATACCCAAATATTGATGAAAAGCCTCTAGCTTTTCCCATATACATTCATATGAGAAAAAAAAATGTTGGTGATAAAGTAGTACTGGATGGTCTACGTATTCTTAACTTACTAGAATCTGTCCTGCAGAGTTTATCTGCTAATCAAAATATTTGTTTTCTCATTTATCTGATAATCTGAATGAGAGAAGCACCTCCTCATTAAGGGAACAAGGGATATTAAACTCTCCTAACACACCTCAGCTTTAAAAAGCGTGTTACTGTCTCCAGATGTTCTGTTGTACCATGCAAATTTGCCATATGCTATTCTTTCAAAGAAGACCATAGAAAGGAAATGGTTGGTGAAGACTTACAGCTCATTTGACTCTCTAAGCCTTCTCAGTTGTGTTTGTATTACAAAAGTGAGCAGTGCATTTTTCAAATACTAGTAGCTATTTGAGCAAAGAGTGGTTACCGAGAATTAAATCTCTATTTTCTTATCCCTGTTTAAGATAGTCCCCATTCCTCCTTGTTAAGGTAATTCAACTTGGAAAATTTCTACTATTTTCCTCCTATATTTGATTATCAAACTATAATAACAATATCTGTATAGTCTGATTTTATGCTTGTAAAATATTTTTAAAAAAAGCAAACTAAAATGATTTAAAGCCAAACAAAAGAAGGGGTGACATATAGAGCACAGCAAGACCAGGTTCTAACTCCTTACTCCCCATCCACTTGGCCCACCAGAGACAAGAATAGGATAATAGAAGATGGAATGGGCTCCCAGTTCTCCTGCTGGAGGACTTGGATTTCAACTTAAATTCTCAGGCTGGATGAAAACTTTTCTGTCACCTCTACCACAGCATTCTTTTCCTTTTGTATTTCCTTCCCTTTCTATGTCTTTATTAGTGTTGCATTGTGCTATTACATTGTTTCATTGAATTACATGTTGCTTTACAACCTAGGAAGCCAAGTAAATAAGTAAAATGCAAAGCTTCGTTTTAAACACCGACTTGTATTTACTTAGTTGAAAACAAATTCTCACATTAAAATTTTCTGAAATTAGAAAGATTGAAAACTCTGTCTATGAACAAGTACTGCACTGGTGTCAAAGATTGGTTAGCAAAGAAAATATAATTTATCTATTTATTGAACACATATTTAATAAGCACCCCTTGTGGGCAGGCACCATGTTAGGCTCCAGGGATATCACAGTGAAGAAAATTGGTAACTGTGCCCTTGTGAAGCTTAGAGTCTAGTGATCCAGTAAAAGTGTTTTATCACTAAGAAAGGTGTTATGATGATTATGATAAATTTTAAGCCCAAAGAAGAAATATTTATTAATTAAATTATAGACATCAACAAGATTAAGGGTAAAGGAATGCAGACCCTTTGTAAATCCCAGTTGGCTATTTTCCCCTCTCCTTTTCCCAGGAACCTGGAGGAGAAGAATTTAACTCGGTTAATTATGAGTAATAACAACAAAAAAAGAACAGGCACAGTATCAACACAAAAATAATTTAAGAAAAGACTTATAGAGGAGCACCAAAATGTACCAAATTGTTGAAAAACACACACCATAACAATGTTGCCATGGAGAAATTGAAAAATTTGTCCTAACATTCTGCCATGAATGTTCATAAGGGCACAATGGAAGAATTGCTTCCATGAATGAAAACTACAAGGCTTTATGCAAGAGCTTGGTTGGGCAAGGCTGAAGCCTCAATAGGAGCTGATGACCGAAAGCTGGTAAAACTTAGGAAAAAGGTGAAGCTAAAATTAAAACCATCACAAATTAAGACTTAATATGGAAGAATACACACAGAGGTAAATACAGTAAGGGAAGGAGGGCAAAAAATAAGAAAGTCTAGTAAAATGAACTGGAAATTAAGAAATGAACAGGATTAGAGAGAATATGAAAAATAGAGAAGACAGGCAAAGGTAATCCAACACGTACATAATTAGAGAAGTTGAAGAAGAAAATATAAATAATGGAAAAGAATAAATCTTTAATGTTATTAAAGAAAAAATTCTTGAAGTGAAAGACTTGAAATTTCATTTTTAAAGGACACAATGATCACTAAAGGAAATTGTCACCACCAAGATGTATCCTAGTACAGTAACTAGAATTTAAATATAATAAAAAAATATTTTGGGTATACAGGTAAAAACAAACAATAACTTATAAAGGAAAATATTGAGATTGGCCTCACTATAACATTCATAGCAGAATAGAGCCATCCAGTATCAATGGAGGAAAGCCCACAAGATACCAAAGCCCACAAGATACCAGCATGAGAGTTAAGTCTTTTTCTATTTAGCCAGTCCTTCAAATATCATAGGTGTAAACAAAGTTTTGAACATGCAAAGACTAAGGGAATATTATCCTCATGAACCTGTCTTCAGAATAGAGAATGGAATTTAGCTTTCTAAGAGATAAATGGAAGAGATATCTTGGATCAGGACTGGCTGTGAGCATTGAATGTATTAACTATTGACCTGAAATATGAGAATGTAAGAATTATAGCAAAATAAGAGAATATAGATCTCATAGACCCAGACAATATAATACTAATTTGTCTAAACAGAATTTGGATGAGAAGGGCAAAAAAGATGAGATATAAAGGCATTGGTTGTCTAATGGCTGGAAGTCAAAGTAAATCATTCAAAGGAACAAATAAGTAGTCTAACATATTAAACAATACAAGGATAAACTGTAATCAAGATAATATTAAATGCTAATTTTTATCATTACTTATTTTAGCAAACAGATATTCCTGTAATAATGGAAAAATGCAGTTATTTCTAAAGAAGTAAAAGTAACAAGGAACAAAATAAAAACCATAAACATTGAGAATATACGCATACAGAAGTAAATTTTAAAAAATAGACCAGAGTGAAGGAATTTTACAAAGTTAAAAAGAAAAACCTAATGTAAAGTTATATGGCAGAACTAAGAGTAAACATACCCTTCATATCATTAAATGTGAATAAGATTATCTCATTCTCTATGAAAAAGTAGAGATTTTTAGATTGGATCACAAAACAAGTAGAATTTTATGTTTTATATCTACAACAAGAAAAATCAGAATGTTTGAAAAATAAAAGGATAGACAAACATATTACAGGCACATGCACACAAAAAGTAAGTGGGAATTGCAATCTTGATTGGAAACTACATGTCATGCAAACCCAAAACATGTTAAACAAGATGAAGAAGGATATTCTATGGTTATAGTAATGCGTACTTTCCTATGCATACAAAACAATTATGAGTATCTATGTACCAAATAGTATAGCGCCAACATAAGTATATCAGAAATTATAATATATACAAGAAGATAGCATGAAGCCCACTATTAGCAGGAGTCTTAATACTTTTAATTCATGAGAGTTCACATGTACAGATAATAAATAAAGATATTAAAGTTTAAATATTTTTTACTTTTTCCAGCCCAACCTGACTTAGGAGCATCAATGGAAAATCCTAGTTAAAATATTAACTAATAGACCCTAACACACTGAGTGATTAAAAGAACATTAAACAAATACAATGTCACCATCAAGTGTGATTTCTTTCACCAAGAATGTAAGTGTGTTTCTATACTAGAAAAGTCATTAACACACTTCATCACTTCCCTCATCTATAAAATGAAAATAAAACATCAGTACCCACTTTATGGGAATTTTTACAATGATTTTAAGAGTTATTGCACACAAAATCTTTAGCAAGCATGCCTGGAATATAGTTAGCCCTTCATAAATGTTATCTGTTGTGTTTATCAGCTTTCAAACGATATTAAAAATGACTATGCAGGTGATAATATAAATCTTGTTTTCATTTTCTTGAATAACAAACTTGTGCTGATTTATTAATGTTGTGTTCTCATCGTTCGTCCCTTCTTCTCAGGGTTTTCATTATTAATTTTTAGGTCCTGTGTTCTTTTTGTATTATTATGAAAATACTGCTAAGCATTAAAACCAATTTGCAAATTTTGAGTGTACTGAAAATTATCCATTTAAAAATAATTTTGAATTATAATGCTAATATATGAGTGCATTCTCTCTCTTTCTCTCTCTCTCTTTTTTTTTTTTAGACTTTATTTTTTAGAAAAGTTTTAGGTTCAGCAAAATTGAACAGAAGGTACAGAGAGTTCTCATATACTTGTGTTCCCTTTTTACACACAATCTCTCTCAATATTTACATTCTGCACAAGAGTGGTACATTTGTTCCAAATGATGAACCTATGTTGAAGCAGCATTGCCCCAAGTCTATAGTTTACATTACAGTTCAGTCTTGGTGTTGTACATTCTGTGGGTTTGACAGATGTATAATGACATATGTCCACCACTGGAATATCATACAGAGTAGTTTCACTGCCCTAAAAATCCTGTGTTCCATCTATTTCTCCCTCCCTCTTCCCTAACCCCTGGCAACCACTGATTTTTTTCACTTCCTCCATAGTTTTGCCTTTTCCAGAATGTCATATAGTTGGAATCACACAATATATGTAGCCTTTTCAGATTGGCTCCTTTCACTTACTAATATGTATTTAAGATTCTTTCCTGTCTTTTCATAGCTTTTTCCCCTATTGAATTCTACTTTTTAAAATATTTAGATTGTTACTAGCTTTGTTTTTGCTAATTTGGGGCTAGTATACCTTATTGTGTGTGTGTGTGTGTGTGTGTGTGTGTGTGTGTGTGTAATTTTCTGAGTTTTTGCTTCACAGGTGTCTTATAAGAGACATATTCAGAATGTCTTTTGTAAGATACCGTGAAAGTTCTTTTTAGTAGATGAGTTTAACTTTATTTTCATGAAGTATATTATCTATGGATCAACATATTTTACTATGCTTATTCCTTTTTTCTATTTTTTCCTTTTAAATTATTTTGTTCCATTTCTTATTGGTTTAGCATTTATTTTCCTTTTCATTTTATATTTCTTTTTATTCCTATATTTATTTCTATTCTAGTAGTTATCCTCAAGTTTTTGACATCAACATCTTTGATGTCAAATTAATTGCTATATCAATCACAAAAATTGATCATTGGTAATATTCTACCCCTGAAGAAGACAACATGACTATCATTTTAACTACTTCAAAACCCCATTTTAATCCATCTCACTTCTTGGCCCATTATACTTTCATTCATGTTGTTCTATCTTGAAATTTAGTTCTAAATTATTACTAAATCATTTCAGTACCTTTATTCATTCCTTTTTTCCATTTTTATTTATTATACTACTGTTTTCAAAGTCTTTGCTGAAGGAATCTGTGGGTACTAATTTCTAAATGTGTATATATATATTCAAAATATATATATATATTCAAGAGCAAAGATAAAAAATACTTTCAGATATATGAGTCATTGAAATATATATATAAAATGTAGTTTTTATATAATTTTATGTTATATATAATTAATATACATAATAATAGTTATATATAATGGTTATATATTTTTATATAATATATGCTATTTATTATTATATATAATATAAACTATATATATTTATTTATATATATATACCATTTCAATGGGCCTTGTATAGCTGAAAGGATATTTACCTTATTTATGCTCTTGAATTATGGAAAAAGAAGTTATTATCATTTATTATTCTAGGTTCACTGTTACATTCCTCAGAATGTTAATGATCTATTGATGTCTTGTTTCCAATACTAACACTAGCGTGTTAGTCTAACCTTTCTTTATCTTTAAGCAATCTCTCTTTTCTCGTTGTTTACTTAAAGGAATATTTATTTATTTCTATTTGTTCTTCTCAGAATTGTCACTTAAATGTTTTATACTGTTTGACACTTGGTAGTCTTTTCCCATCTAAAAGCAATTAAATCTTTGGTTCTAGAAAATTATTACCAACAATTTTTAGAACACTTTCCTGTCTATTTTTTCCATTTTCTTCTTCTGAATTGTCTTAGACAAATGTGAAGAAAGAGTTAATATAACGTCTCTGATTGCTCAGTTTTCATATGTCTCCATGTAAACCTGGTTCTATGATTGACCCACAATTTCTTTGAATGCAGCCCTCAGAAAGCTTTTCAAGTTAATGATTAAAGGCATTCTTTTACACACCTAGAAGAGTGGACTATGCTATTCTACCTCATCAGGATTGCTTTACACAAAAATCAAGATTGGAGATGTATACCTGGTTTCATTGTTGGGGTCCTAGGTTTCAGTTATCATGATTGGTTACTTAGGGGCCTATGTGACAGGCCCCTAAAAGCCTCAGACATTGAAGACTTGAGTGGATTTCCTTGAGCAGAGATATTTCACACAGGTTACTGTGGTTCACCACAAAGCACATCCTGTGCTGAGACATAGAAAGACTCAATAGATTACACCTCATCTCTCTGGACTACGTCCAATGCATATATTTTTCATATTACTTCTACTTTGTATCTGTTTGCTGTAATAAGCCTTAGCCAGGAGTAAAACTTTTTTGGAATTCTGTGAATCAAACTTGTGTGGTATTGAGACCCCCAAAACAAGAAATGAAACATTTGAATCTAGCCTCTATTTTCTCTCGGACTTCTTTCAAACTTTTAATCTCTTTTTATCCTTGCTGTCATTTGAAATTATTTCTTAATTTAATTTCTAGTTTACCAATTTTCCATGTAAATAAATCTGGCCATCTATTTATCCTATCTATTGAAAGGTTTTGTTATTGTTTATTTCAATAATTATATTTTCCATTAACAAGGTCTTGATTTGGTTCTCTGCAAAATTTTTAGTTCTTTTGCAAAATTGTCTCTTCTTGATTCATAGCCACTTGTGCTTGTTACATCACTTACTATTCTTGCTTCATAGAAATAATTACATACTTTATCTCTGTGTAGACAGTATATATGGGTATTTAAAGATTTTTTCAGATTATGATGTTATCATTTCCATAAGAATACATTTGTCGTTTATCGAGAATATTGTCTCTTTTCATATGTAGGCTGTTGTCTGATGGTTGTGATGTAATCTGCTGGAAAATATCTGTCTTAATTAATCAATTAACTCGTGGTATACAACTGACAAGATGAGAAGTGATGGCTTTATGACCATGCAATCTCTAGCTACTTAATGTGGCATCGTTTCACCCTTGACCTTGCAAGGGAGAAGTAGGGAGAAAATAGAGGGAGGAAACTGTGGTTTAACTGTTAACATTGGTTAAGCACCAATGCCATGAATTCAGTGACATCTCAACCACCAGAAAATTTGTGTATAATTTGCCCTTGCTTATATCTGTATTTTCCTTAACATTTGTATCTCTTATTCATGTAAATTTTCTTTTTGTCTTTTTTTTAGCATTATGCTTTATGAGAGACTATGTAATATATATTAATTTATGTTTATTTAGATCCTTTCTTTCTTTCTTTCTTTCTTTCTTTTCTATTGGAGTGTAGTTGCTTTAGAATATTGTGTTAGTTTCTGATGCAAAGTGAATCAGTTATATGTATACATATATCCCTTCTTTTTTAGTTTTCCTTCCCATTTAGGTCACCACAGATCATTGAATAGAGTTCCCTCTGCTATACAGTAGGTTCTCATTAGTTATCTATTTTATACATAATAGTGTATATATGTCAATCCCAATCTCCCAATTCATCCCTTGGTAACTGTAAGTTTGTTCTCTACATATTTAGATCCTTTTTGATCCCCAGGAATATATTGAAGCTGTTAAAACATCACTATGAACATCTCAATTCCCAGATCTCAGTTTTAATTTTTTGTCCAGTTTCTTGCTTGCCCCAAATTGTATCACTGCTTCAGGCAAATGTGATGTGATGTGATTAGTTTTTGACAAATACCCTGGGGTGAAGATACTTCCCACCATGTTAGTGTGAGCACTGAGTAAGGCCAAATAAAGAAAATCTCTGTGATTGAAACTTTTTGAGGTAGCTGCTAGACAGATCAAATCACTAAAAATTCTCTGGGCATGGGATTCTTTGTGGAGTTCCTACCCAATTTACCTCCTCTAGTGGCTGCTAGGCTGCTGATTTTCACAGCTAGTAAGGTTACAAAGCTGTTAGTTTCAAGGCTACTGCAAAGCTGGAGAGAGGGAATTTGGAATAGGAGAAGTTGAAATGGGGCAAAACTCTTCTTATGGAGATTCAACCCTTTCTGTTCTTTAACAACTGCTCCCCAGATTGGTACAAGCCTTTGGTTAATTTTTAAAGTTTTAAAAAAGTTGATTTTCACAATTTTTGACTGTGCTTTCATTGCTTATTTTTGTTTGGTGAATGGCTCTAATAAATACCAACCACTACAGTGAGTGTGTTAGAAGTTACTTGAAATATCAGTTGAGTCTAGTATATTTCAAATTGGTTTGTCATGCTGACCCTTATCAATATAATTATCGTACAGTCAAATTTATTCATAAATTATGTTTCTACTCAGAAAATGATTTCTAGTTTCTAACCAATAGCTAGCAAACATCTCTACTTATATTTTATGTATATTTAGCTGTAATATTAAAATTAGACCATAAGCATTAAAATGATCTATTATACCATATTGTTATAATTTCATTTATTTATTTTTTGTGCATCTTTTACACCATTGTAAGAGTATTGTCTGAGTCTTGTCTGTTATTTTAGAAAGAATAGGGTGTATGTATTCTAACAATGCACTTATTCACTCTTGAAGGCAGTCATTAATTAAAAAAACGGGCAGTGATGCAATTTTTCTAACCAATGGCAACAGGCATGTATGTTCAGATATATACACAGAGATAGCAAAAGAGCCCCTATTTCAATATTTGAAAAAAATGTAATATAACCTGCCTGAAAACTTAATGTGCTTACAGTATATAATAAATTTGGATAGGTTGCTTCTTAGTATAGTTTCTTAATATATAACAGATTTAATATCTACTTGTGTCAAACAGTTGTAGAATTCTTGAAACAACTTCATAAAATCTCAGGTTTCCAAGAAGCACAATTGGGAGTCCTGAGACCATTTATCTTGTGAAGTCCTCAAAGTGAACACATAGCCATAGGTGTAAATATGGAAACACAGAAAAGGTAAGTAGGGCAAAGTTTTAAAAAATGCTGACATCAGAAGTAGACACTGAAGAGCAACAATTGAAATGACCAATTCAGATGGCATCTTTGTAAATATTACCCAGTCCCCGAAGGTAGAACTAATAGCTCTTTGCTCTGTGTTCCCATATTACTTTTTTCACAACTGTATCTTATTACTAATCACTGCCTTCATCATAGTGTAAATAAGTTGTTATCTCCCTTATGAGATTGTGAGGACTCTAGAGGAAAAACAAATTTTTAGGCACATTTTTAATGCTCTATCTCTAATAAATAGCAGAAGAAGTACTCTAGAAATATTTGTAGCATGGAACAATAAATGGATATGAACTTGATAAAGGTATTTCAATAATTCTTTGCTAAAAATTGAGAAGTTTACAGTTTAAAGATTATTTTACAGCTATGAAACTCATGCTTAAAATTTTAAATAATTTTTCCTATGAGTAATCTACTTTTACTACATGAGTGACTGTAACACTATAGAAAAACATTGTCATTTATAGGTATGATATTTGTGGGAGTGAGTGTTGGGTTGACTGGTGGAGGTGATGGTGACCTCTTGTTAACTAATTTCAAAAATGTGGTTTGTGGTTCTGACAATGTAAAATGAGATATTCACAGAGAAAAATAAGTCTTTAATGAATATATATTTCTAGAGTCAGAAATATATTATCACTGTAAAAGAAAAGTATATACAAACTGAAGAGTATACAATAGAATTAAATTAAATTATCTCCAAGGCCCTTCCTAAATAATGAATATTTGTTTTATGTCTCCTATATTAAATGAAGACTAAGTTTAGCTTAAAACAGTATTTAGTAGAACTTTTAAGTAGCTAAAATCTATAGGATTTGGGAAAGCAGGGCACTGGAAGAGTGAATTATGTTCTCCTCCAGAAGGTCAGAAATTGACTAACACTTAAATTTAAAGCTACGTGAAGCTAGTGATGGGGATAGGGTGGAGGGACTATAACGTGGTTTGGGTAGATCAACGAAGTTGGATTCAATACATTAGGGAAGCAACAGGCCCATTGTATATTAAAATAAATTCTTGGCCAACTTCATTTCAGACTTAGACTTTATTGTAACAACAACACAACAACACAACAACACAGTGACAAAACTCATAATATACTGAGCTTCCTTTATATTACCAGTGCTCTGCTAAACATTTACTGCTATCTTTAGTCCTTAGAAGTATCCAATGAGGTTGACATTGGAGAGTAATTCTTGTCTTTCACTTGACAATTTTCTTTACAGCTGAGTAGCTACTCTTTCCAGGAGAAAACAATATTGGAGGGAAAGTTTCTGGTCTCACTTCTATCCTGCCCTTTCACTCACATCTCTTTATGGAAAGAAAAATCATATATCTAAGTAGTGAAACTAGAAGAACTCAGCATGTGTAGGATACAGCCTCTTCTGAGGGCTGCCTGCTTCTCTTGTCCTGTATGGAAAGTACTAATACTGTTCCAACTGCTTGGTTTGGCTCGGAGGAAAGTAAAAATGTACCTAATTTTGACTTTAGAATTTAACCAGTGTTTTCTGATCTAGATTACCAAAATTAAAATGGATATTCTGAAGTCTAACTTACTCCTGGGTATAGTTTTTATTTAGATCTAATTTTAATTAATATAAGTAGCTACATTTTTAGAACCAGAAAAACTGAGGCTCAGAGAGATTAAACCATGATTAAGGTCATATAACTTATAAATGGTGAGTTGGTGTTTAAAATAGGGATATTGCTGCACTTTTGTTTTCATATACCCTTTGTAATCCTTCCACTCTCACATCCCTGCTCCTCAGGCCAATCCCTCTAGAGAGAAAACTGGAGACTATGCACTGTGTAATATGTACCCATATATAAAGTACTGTGAAATTGCCATCTCCAGGGTGTGTTGGCATAAAATTGTAACTATTGTTAAAAAATAACCAGATTATAAAATAATTATATGAACATGGTGCCTTTTGTCCAGGTGAACATACAAAGAATTTAGTCAACTTGGGTGGCCTTTCATTATGTTACATAATGAATGAATAAATACATATACAATGTGTAGACTAGATTGGCTGATTTTCAAGAAATAATCTGAATCTCATAATTTGAGTCATATTTGTAGGAAGATAATTTAGCTGCAACTCTTCACAGTGGCTAAAGAGAGACTAGAGTTGCAGCCCTCAGTCCTTCTGTTTCCCACCCTATGGGAATCAACCTAATGCCTTCCCACTGCAGTCTCCAGGAACAGAGAAGGTGGCATCTGGACATGACTCAAAGCAGTAGAGATTACAGTTTATAAGATATAAGAAGGGACTAGGACCTGCTATCCTTTAGGTAGGGGTAGTGTGTGTCTGACCTGAGGAAGGGGTCAAAGACCTTAGACAATGAGGACAAAGTTGGGGGGGCATGAAAGGGAGTATTGGAGGAGAGGGAGAGATTAATGTAGCAAAGTCATTTATTAATAGGTAAAGGCTGCAGAATAACTTAGTGCAAATCTAATTTCATCATTTTTTCTCCACCTATAGCATCATTAGCCCATTTTCCACCTTTTCTCCTACCTAACCAGGAAATTCACGAGCCTCTTTCCCCCTGGGGATGGGTTAGGAGGCACCATAGGGTGGTTCTCTGCTCTGGGTTTCAGAATATGTCCACCACAACAACAATAACACACTTTTACTGAGGACTTACACTGTGCAAAATTCTGAGAAGTCTTCAAGGATTTTATCCTATTTGATCTTCATAAAAACCTTGAGATAGGTGCTATTCTTATTATCCTTAGTTTATAGATGAGGCAACTGAGAGAAAGAAAGGTTAAATGACATGTCTAAGATCACATAGCCAATAAGTTGCCTGGTGCCAGGATTCAAATCTTGGGGCAGCCTGATTCCAAGTTCTATATTATTAGCCATTATATATTGCCTCCTCTGGAAGAAGAAATCACTGGGAGAAAATATGGGTTTTTGTAGTTGGAAGTTTTATACATTGGGATTGTACAAACAAAGTTCTGGCAAGGAGGCAAGTTATGTCAAAGACTGAAGTGAGGAGTGACCTCTTTCTTGATATCACCAATTGAAGACAAGAGCTGTTCCCCATTTTCTGGGACCCTGCATAACCCAAATCAAAAGAGTGGTAAACAACCCAGAAATATTACTGACATGGAATTTTTTAAAAGTAATCTTGGTAAGTAGGGTTCAAATCACATATAAAAATAATAAAGCAATGTGACATTTATGAAATACCAACTATTCTGTAGCAATACACATGTATTACATTAGCAGTAAAGGACATGCTGTGGAACCTCCTCCAGTCTCCATACTGAGATCTTGCTCTGCCTTTGGAGACATAAGAGATTGAGTTCATTATACTAGTCCACAATTTTCTATGCTTCCCTTCTACAGCATATTGGCACATAGCTTTACTTCTTCACTAAGAAAATATTTAAATTCCAGTGGAGCCCAGTAACGAAGAGAAATATGAGGAAATAGTTAGAAAACAAAGTAACATCTGTAACGTATTATCTCAAAGGCCGTAGACATGACCCCTGGTCACTAGTTAGTTAAAAGTTCAGACCCAGGCTGATGTTCCTGCCCTATTTCTTTTCAGCTAGAGAATACTCCAAATGTTAAAAATGGGAGGTCTGTGACAGGGCTTAAGGTTGGGGTTACTACAATCTTCAATTATGAAAGCATAGAAATGAGTTCTTTGATCATAAGAAGAGGAAATATTGTGATCTATTTCATCCTTTATGCAATGGAAGAGTTAACACAGGAGGTCTAGTTGTTCATCAGAGTGGTAGAAAATGGGGTTTGAAGAGGTAGGCTTGGGCTAAAACATGGAGGGTCATGGTAAAGAATTTGGGATTTATTTTAATTGTGATGGGGATTTCAGTGGAGAATTTCAGTAGGATGGTGATATGATCTGATTCATAATCATTTGGGGTACTATGTGGAAAATTCCTCTTAGAGGGAGAGATAGAAGTGGGGTGACCAGTTGCAGCATCGCTGGTGATTGACAGTCATAGCTTGATGTAGGACTGTAGCAGTGGAGGGTAAGAAGTGGTGAGGTTCAGAATGCATAGTAGTAAATGAATGAATGCAACTTTAGTGTCATTGGGTCATCGCAGCTTACTACACACAGGAATACTCCTGCGAAGGTTAGTTGTGGGGTACTTGGGTGTTGGGATACCCAAACTCTAGCAGTTTCATTTCTTTGAGGTCAATTTGGGTTGAGGAGTAAACCCTTTCTGCTTTTTGCTGAGTTTTCTTCAGGAAACATGGACTAGGAAGAGAAGCTTAAAATAAGAGATCTTAAAGAAAATAATTGGGATTAGACAAGAAAAACATGGTGAAACATTTAATATTCTGGCTGTTTGTCAGTGGCCTGTTTAAAAATTTTCAGAAAACATCTATACAAAAGACCTTTTTACTGCTTCTCCCTGCACAGAAAGTAGGGTAGCAATCTTCAACACACACACACACACACACACACACACACACACACACACATACACAGATTAATCGTCTCTCGTATATGTTCTTTTTTTCCCTGCAGTAACAGAAACCTCCAAGTTCAAGTTCAGCAGCATCTATCCAGCTACAGACTATATTTCCCAGCCTCCCCTGAAGCCAGGTGTAGCTATATGACTACATTCTGGCTCATGGAATGTGAAGGTAAGTTATGTGTGCAGTCACAACCTCTAAAGCAGTCACAACCTCTAAAGAGGAAGCTGCTTACCATTCACTTCTTTTTCCACTCTTGGCTCAAATTGAAACACAGAAGTTATGGTGTGAGTTTGCTATAATCATGTAGATAAAAACTAACTGAAGGCATGACAAAGCAGCAGGATGGAATCTGCATCTTTGTATGACTTCATAGAGAACTACTTTGATAGCCCCTCCATCTGAGGCTGTTATATGAGAGAGAATAAGCTTCCATTTTTGCTTGAAGAACTGTGTTGTAAGTTCTCTTAGTTTAAGTAGCACATATGTACACTAACTAACACATAATTATTATTTATTGCAAGAAATTTAAAATTTAGGCAAACTATTGTATTATATTTCTACTACCATTTAAAGAATGCTTATCTTTTGTACTTTATATATTTCTACTTTTTCTTCAGTTTATAAATCATAGTTATAGATGACTTTCAATGACAGACTATTGATCACTTCCCCACATCATATATGAGATATTGAGGGCTAGATTTGGTGCACCCCCAGAACTCATTGTCAGTATAGAAAATTGCGCCCTTCAAATTGCATGTAATTAGAATCAATAAAATATTGAAATTATTGCATTCAGAAGTAACATTCTGAAATGTGATTTGTGGATGTATTGCTGATGAGAATTTGGTTTCTCTTAAATCTTATTAAGAACACTAAAATGTAACTAGTGAATTTATGACCTAATTAATTGTTATATGCCAAATAGAACTTTGGTGCTTAAAGGGATATAAATATTTTAAAGAGAACTGAAGCATGAATTTGTCCTGTAGAGTGGTACAGTCTTGCAGAGTGGTAGGCAAAGGCAAATGTCACAAGGGCACCTTGTATAGGCACAAAAATAGGTATTTTGGGGGAAATTTATAATCAGAGGGACAGTAAGATGAAGCATGTTGTTCCTTTACATTCTTATCTTTCCTCGGAGAGGCATGCAGTGAAACTACAATGGGAAATTGCAAAGGACACTGATCCAGGAGTGGGACTCTGTCATCATCTTAATACTAACTTTTTCTAGGACTGGGTGAGAATGGCCTTGCAAATATTTGGTGAGGGATAGAGAAGTATTCAGATTAGCTGCCAGCTGTTCAGTGGGAGGTTTCATCCAAAGACTTGAAACTGATTGTTCAAACCTGTTGTTTACAAAGCAAAGATAACATCTGAAAGACTTCTGGGTGATTGACACCTTTTCAGTCCATTCCACTAGGGTGAAGGGGAGGGTTTTTTAAAAATTTACCGACTTAGGATGGTATTGATTTATTCTGTATTCTGAAATATGCATATATTAACACGTGTATGCACATACTCTCAACTTCTATCCTCCAAACACCTGAATTTTCTTAGTTTTTTTTTATCCTAACATTATTAATATCTATCAATACCTTTTTTTCTGCAATGATTAAAACAAAGATTCTGCATCCCAGAATTCTTTATTTAGATTAATGTCTTGGTTGGCTTAATTTTAATATGAAATATATATATATATATTTCCCAGTAGATTCACATCGGTGTTATATTTCAGTCTTGATATTCTTTTTAAAAATACTTTTACTTATACAAACTGATTTTTAATTCTTCTTGTATGTGAATGTTAGTTTTCCACCTAATACCCGTGTTTGATATTCAATAACGTCAAAATAAGTTTTTTTGGAAGAGCATTTTTTTTTGACTAATAAACTCAGCTCTCCTTTACTTCATTTACATCTTAAAATTTTTTTCTGCTCCATTTACTCTGTTTTCTTCTCTATATTTTAGATCTCCTTTTGCTTTTCCCATATCTACCATCTCTTTCTCATCATTTTCACTTTTTTTGCTCCTTTTTAGGTATATTCATTTAAACATGTTTTGTTCTGTATAGTGAAAATGGCCCACTCGGGTATTTTTTTGTTTTCTCCTTTGCCTGTCCACCTCTCTTATCATTCTTCCTTGTTCCAAAACTATATCATTATTTGAATCTTGCAGGTCTTTGCTATTTGAATTGAGGTAAATCTGTAATTGTTAAAGACCTTGATAAATACATATCATCACTTGGTATACTTTATTAATTTGGTCCAAACTGTATTGTGTTCAGTGAATAACTTTCAGAGAAACTACTTTTTAAAATTGTAACAATTTCCTAGTTGCATTGTAGATACTCTTTTCTCTTTATATTCATTTTGGTAGACTTCCCTATCATAGGAAAAAATAGAATAAGCATGACTTTCATCAATCATATTTTACCAGATATCTCTAATTTAAATTTTTTTCAAAAGTTTCTTAACCTTAAACATAGTCGTTAAAGTCAATGAAGTCCTAATTGCCATAAAGGAGAAATCACCTGAGACAAACATCCCACAATGCCATATTTAGTTGGCTAGTGGAGAGAGAAAAATTTAGAAATAAAAAAAGGAAGCATAGTTTTGCCATATAATTCAGCAATTGAACTTCTAGATATTTTACCAATTGATTAAAAATTTATGTATATGTAAAAACCTGCAAGGTGAATGGATAAACAGACTGCAGCACATCCATACAATGCATTAGTATTCAATGATAAAAATATATGAGTTATCACATGATGAAAAAACATGGAGGAAGCTTAAATCATATGGCTCTGTGAAAGAATCCAGTCTGAAGTACAATGATTACAATTGTATGACATTCTGAAAAAGACAAACTATAGAGACAGTAAAAAGATGAGTGGTTGCCAGGGGGTTGAGAGTATAGAAGAAGAACTGAATAATCAAAGAACAGGGATTTTTTAGGGTAGTGAAACTATTCTGTATGATACTATAATGGTGGATACATGACATTATGCATGTGTCAAAACATGTAGAACTTTACAGCCAAAGAAGAAACCTTAATTTACACAAAGAAAGAGCTTAGTTTATGCAGCTGAAAGAGCCTAAAAGGAATGATACTCCTTTAGAAACAAGTAGACCTATTGCCCAGATCTTGGTTTCTTAATAGCATTCTCCAATGACTGGAACCAGGGCTCCCTGGGAAAATGCCAGCTTCTAGGATTGGGGCAGGAAATACACAAGATGAGCCTATAGTATCTTGAAGTATCGGAAAGTAACAAAGCGGTAAAAAATAAAAAGCAAAAATACGTTTATGGGGTATATCAAAGGGACACAGAAGCCAACTGAAAGAGCTACCAATGGCCAATTCTGGAACAATTTGAGCAATAAAATAAAGTATAAAATAAGTGTCTATGAATACATACTTATATAAATAAAAGTTTGGATAACTTAATAGATGAGAAAAATAAACAAATATCCCATGTAGAAGAATTCCAAATAATTTATGTACATACTCTGCCCTCAAGCAGAGAGAGCATAACTCCTCATTCCTTAAATGTAGTCTGTGATTTTTATTTTCTTCCAAAGAGTATAGTATGAAAAGGGGAAAAATAGAACAACTTTATAGTGGAAAATTTGACAGTCACTACCTCAGCAAGTGATCAAGGTCAACATCAACAATGATAAATCATGTTGATTGCTTGTACTCTTGATATGATGTGATGAAAATGGCACTTTGTCTCTGTGACCTTCCTACCCTAAACCTATAACGCAATTCTAATCATGAGAAAAACATAAAACAAAATCCAATAGAGAGGCATCTTACAAAAATACCTGATCAGTACTACTCAAAATAGTCAGCATCACTCAAAACAGGAAAAGTCTGATAAATTGTCAGAGTCAAAAACAACCTAAGGAGGTATGACAACTGAATGTAATGTGGTATCATCAATATGATCCTGGAACAGAAAAGAGATATTAAATAAAAACTTAAAAATGTGAAAAAACAATGGACTTTTTTTTTTTTTTTTTTTTGTGGTACGCGGGCCTCTCACTGCTGTGGCCTCTCCCGTTGCGGAGCACAGGCTCCGGACGCGCAGGCTCAGCGGCCACGGCTCACGGGCCCAGCCGCTCCGCGGCACGTGGGATCCTCCCGGACCGGGGCGCGAACCCGGTTCCCCTGCATCGGCAGGCGGACGCGCAACCACTGCGCCACCAGGGAAGCCCAGCAATGGACTTTAGTTAATAGTAGAGTATCAATATTGACTTTTTAATTATAACAAATATCATACTAATGCAGTGTGTTGATAATGGGAAAAACTGGGTGTTGTATATTGGAAATCTGCACTCTCTTCCCAAATTTTATTTGTAAACTTAAGACTCTTCTCGTAAAGATAAAATTTTAAATTTTCTCGCGCCTTCTAAAATCAAATATTTTTGTCAACTTCTGTGTTGCTTTCTCTCTTTCAAACTCTCCTCCCTTTTCTACCTTAACTCTTCAAAGTAGTGCTGTTGGTACAGGTGGGATGTGAGGAATGCTAACATTAAGGAGGAAAAGTCAAAAGAATAGATGAGGGTATCAAAATTGCATAACTCTCCTCTACTTAGTTGGGATTGGCAGAAAAACATGGGCAAAAACAATTCTCCCACAACGAAACCAGTCCTATGACAAAAAAAGACTAAAGAGAGATTGTCCCAGACACCTGCTGAATCACATCACTTATCTCACGGAAATCAACACACAATTTATATCCAAAGGATGAAATACTTATTCCATTTTTTTTTCTTTAGAGAATAAAGGAGTTGATGTATGAAGTAAAATAATCTATTTATCATGCAAAATGGCAGAAGCTTTCAAATGATTTTGCAGGTTTTCTCTGGTGGAAAAAGAAAATTAAATATCACTATAGTGACCGAAACAATTTTTTTTTTGATTGGAAAAGATTCAGTGACATTGAACCAAGGGGTAGTTCCAGTTGTTAAATTCTCATTCTTAGAATCTATTAGAAGAAATCTTAAAGACTTGATTATATCAAGTGATAAGAGAGAAAGGAGCTTTGGGATCAATGGAAAAAACTACAAAAATTGTTGAATTTTTTACAATATAATTTAAGCCTATCTAACAAAGTAGTGGGATTTAAGAAAAACATTGACCTCTAAGTAAGACTTGAAATATTTTCTACACATGTATAAGTGGCTGCAAAGTAGCCTGTAAATGAGGAAAAGAATGACCTCTGTGCATGGGTATCACACTTTCTACAAAAGTAAAAGACCACTCAGAAGCCCTCAGTCCATCTCATACGCTAAAAACTGGCTGGTCAAGGAATATGAACTGGCTGAAACCACAAACAGATAATTGAACAATTAAACTTTCACAGTTCGATTCTAACAAACTTGAATGCTTTCATTATATGTGAGAGGAAGAACAATGAGAGGACTGCTTTGTCTCAACTACTTTTCTCCCTCTGCTCTGTTTGATTACCTTTACTACCTTTTTCATGATGGTCATGAAAAATTTATTGGCATCATTTCAAAGAATTCTCTTGGAATCGAATATCAAAGTAGAGATATTGGATAATAATCATTAAATTAATTTAAGAAAAGTAAAATATCACTGATTGCCTTTGTACTTAGCACTCTGCCTTTATTTTTATATTTTCTATTTTGTAAATTATTTAGTATTCTTTATTATGGTTATATAAGTACATACTTAAAATTTATTTGAACAGTTTAATAAGATTATTCATATTCCACCCCCTACAAATAAATTCTTAATTTCTTTAATTGATAATTCTTCCACCAGTTTCAAAAATTTAACTCCAATATTTGGGAAAGAACTTTTAAAATTATAGTGTAATCAGAGTTGTAACAGGCATAAAATTCAATGTTATGCTATTTTTTTGGTCATGCCACCATTCATTAATTGAAATTTTCCAGTTTTTTTTAAATTGTGGTAAAATATGTAACGTAAAATTTTTTACATTTTAACCATTTCTAAGTGTATAATTCAGTGGCATTAATCACATTCGCCATGTTGTACAACCATCATCACTATCTGTTTTCAAAACTTTGTCAGCTCAAATAGAAATTCTGTAACCATTAAGGAGTAACTGTTAAATAACTCCCTTCCCGTCTTCTCCCCAGCTCCAGGTCACCTCTAATCTACTTTTTGCTTGTATTAAATTCCTTCTTCTAGCTATTACATGTAAGTGGACTCACACAATGTTTGTCCTTCGTCTGGTCTCTCATTCAGCATAATATTTTCAAATTTCATCGAGGTTGTAGCATATATCAGAACTTCACTTCTTTTGTTGGATGGATAATATTTCATTGTATGTATATAATACATTTAATTGCAATTTTTGAAACAAAAATCCTTCTAAATTTGGGCAATGTAGAAATTCCTTCTGTTGGAGTGAAAGTTAGTGAATAATAACAGAAATGATTGTAACCGTTTGCTCTACTTTTTAAAAAAGCCTATGGTGGAAATTATAGACTAACAAAGTCCAGATTAGGAAATACCACTTCTGGATTTTCACTGTAATTTTAATAAAGTGCTGCCTTGTTAGTTATAGGTGCTCTTGAAATATAGAACAAAACATGGTGACTCAGTGAGATTAAATAGAACAAGGATAGTTATATTCTTCCTCCCAAAGTTTAAGCTTTCTATGATATGACAAATATTTGTGGAGTACACATCACTCTTACGCCTGACAACACTAAAAAACCTTCTACTCAAGATGGATCATAAAATTTCAGAAAGATCTATCATTGTATATAGCTCGGTGTATCGACTAAATTGAGAGAACTGCAGAAAATACACTTCTTAGGAATGATCATAGATTGTGCTACTGACAGTGCCAGTTGTTTTTTACTATAATAATTTGTTACTAAGGAAGTATTTTATTCCAGAAACACAGTTTCAGCCAGGTGTTTGAAGCTTAGAATATATTCCCTAATGACATAATGTCTGAAAAACTACTTAGGCTCCCTAGCAATCTTGTTAATTGATACATAACTAAATCTAAAACTTCTAGATTTTGTGCCACCAAAACCGCTGTTCAAGTTTTTTATTTTTCTAAAGATATTCCTATTAGTGATTTCAGAAACAAGTTTCTTTCCGTTTATTCCATCTAAGACTTCAGTACTTCTTGCCCACTATCCTTATCTTTCTCTCGGAAGGAAGTAATCCTATCACCTGAAAATGTAATGAAAACAGAGCTTCAGGGGCAGGTAAACAGCAGAAATATTGACTTATGTTGGATATTTGCTCAATTTAATTCAAGGAAATTAATTAATTAAATTCAGCAAACATCATTTATATGTATTCTACAGTCTAAGGGGTATAGAGGATATCAAGACAAACAAGACATAGACTCTGACCTCGAGGAGCTTGCAATTCGAGGAGCACAGAAAGATTAGGATTCCTCTGATAAAAGGCCTGGTCTGGAAAACACCAAATGCAAGTGTTAAATAAAATTGTATGAATGGAGATGTTAAGTACATCTGTTTGAGGAGTCACGGAACCTTCCTAGAGCAGGCAACAGTAGAGATGGACCTTGAATGATCTAGGGACTTTGGAAAATCAGAGTTGGGAGTTTGGTTCCCATGGGCAGGAATATTGTTTCAGTAGTTACGTATGAGAGATTTTGAAGTAAGGCATAGCTTTTCCGTTCCTAATTCTGGACAAAGTTAGAGAATTGAAGATGAAAACTAGAAAGAGAGAGCATCCTCTGGATGTACACTGTCTTGCCAATATTTGTGACTGTGACAGGCCCATGCAGAAGATGTTGACAAGAAATGAAAGCCAGATTGAGAATGCCAGAAATTTTTGTCTATACCTGAACTTAAGTTTAATTAAATTCAACACTGTGCATGAGCAGTGGGATAAATATCTACTGTAACAAAACTTTTTCCCCCTTTTCTCATTAAAAATTGCATAATTAATTCACATTTATTACTGAAAAATTAATACTAATAAAAAGAAGAAAAAAAGAATTCCAAATCAAAGTTTTAGCAAAGTATGTCAACGTAAGAACAGGCATTTAGTCTTCTTTCATTAAACAATAAGAATGTCCATATAAAAATAAGTATGTAAAAAATAATTTTTCAGCTTCAAAGCTGGGGGAAAATCCCAATATTACTCTAAATTTGGACAAATTCTATTAGCTATGTTACAGATGAGACTTTTTATAAGTCTCCAGGCACTGAAGGCAGATAGTTTCTCGGAAAAGTAAATAAAAGGCATAGAGTAACACCACAAGTAATCCTAATTTAAAAAGATGAGGCTAGAGAGAAAGGTAGATGAGGGGAGAGATGGACACTGCATTAATGATTAGTAGGCCGACTGAATAGACACCAAAATTTCAGTGCCTTAAAAAAAAGCTTATTTCTTTCTCATCTAATGGTCCTGGGCTATTATTCATATTGATAGCTGACTGTTCTCTATGCTGACATCCAGGGTCAGAAAGGCTGTAACTCCAAATAAGAGCTTACGAGGATGCCTGATTTCTCCACATCTAAGCTATCATTCTGTTTTATAATTTTTTTAAGTCTGATTTTTTTAAATTTAATAATATTCTCGTTTGAAGCCCTTTAAAAGCTGAAATTCTATTTTATTTAGAGTATTACCAAGCATTTTATTACAGGTCAAAAATATTATTTTAAATCAACCTATGTTTATATTTTGTCATGTTGACTGATTAGCAAGTAAGTACAATTTTCTTCCTCTGTTTTGAATTTTGTTGACTCATAAGCAATATAGTTAAACTGAGTAATAAATTTTAAGTTCATTTGGTCTCTAGAAGAGTAATGATGCACAAAAGAAATATTAATCAGTATAAGAAGAGATGCCAAAAAAAATTGTACTGGGCTCCTACAGCATATAACTTCTGCAGAACTTTGTGAAAATTTTCTATTGTTATATTAAATTTTTATGATATAATATCAATTAATGTTTGCTAGACAATATCAATTAACAATAGAAGTCTATATTTGTTTTAAAGTTTTGGGGTAGTATTGAAGCAATTCTAGTTGTAACCCAAAGTTCTGATTAAATTGGGTAGTACAGGCGGGGTATATCTGGCCAATTGAAACAACTTTCAGCAGTAGGAGTAGAAATTTTTTGTAAATGTGTGTGTTGTCTGTTTTAAATATATCAGAAATTATGATGTGTTTTGAACCAAAAGTTTCAACTGTCCCTCTTCAGGGCCAATGAAAGTTCCTATTTGCATTACTTTGACCTAAAAAGTCAGGGTAAACCAAATCAAAAGGAACTTTAAAACTTTAGTTCTGCGTATAGTTTATATTACTATAAGGCTTTAAAAACAATATTTAAAAAAACAAAGCTAATAGATATTAGAAACTTTAGAAATATAGAAAAGTAAAAAAATAAAGATCGTTCCCAATCTTGCCAAACAATAATGTTAACACTTCTGAATTTTGCCTTCCAGATACACGCACAATGAGACCATACTAAATTTACTTTTTTAAATGTATTATTTTTATTTAATTTAAAAATGTATTTCCATGTTATTAAATTTCTTTGAATCGTGATTTTTTTTTTTTTTTTTTTTTTTTTTTGCGGTACGCGGGCCTCTCACTGCCGTGGACTCTCCCGTCGCGGAGCACAGGCTCCGGACGCGCAGGCCCAGCGGCCATGGCTCACGGGCCCAGCCACTCCGCGGCACGTGGGATCTTCCCGGACCGGGGCACGAACCCGTGTCCCCTGCATCGGCAGGCGGGCTCTCAACCACTGCGCCACCAGGGAAGCCCTGAATCATGATTTTTAAAAACTACAGAGTGATCTATTTTGTGCTTTTTTTCACAATTCATGTAACAATATTTTTCCTCAAAATTTTTGTGTTTATAAAGAACAATATATAGAAAGTCCTCGCAACTGAATCTTTGTGTATGCTCTCAATTATTTTCTACAATTGGAGCTTTATAGAAAATTATTTAATCAAATTTTCCATATCAAAATTTTATTCAAAAATTAATATAACACAGAATATATTTCTTGGATACTATGCTATTAAATTAGACATTGATAACAAATAGACAAATAAAAGCCCCTATATATTTGAGGATTAGAAAATTAAACACAAAAGTACCTAGGCTCAAGCTCAAATATAAAACCTGAAGATTTTATGTCTTTCTTTTCAAGTTAGGTTAAAGACTTTGAAATTAGACAAACCAATTTAAATTTTGCTCCAAAACTGTTAGTTGTGATATTGGCCAAATCTATTCACTTCTAAGACTCATTTATCTTGTATGTCACATGGGGATATAATCATATTGCAGATGTGTTTCTGTAGATTAGAGCAAAGAAAATGCTCAAAGAGTTCAGTGAATTCTAAAGACTCTAAGTTCAACTTTTGTAGTTATTGTTTATTGTTCAACTAAAAACCATTGATTTTCATCTCTGCATAGCAAAATGCATGTTATGTGAGTCACATTTATAAAGACCTATCCAATAATTACAAGGGATCTAGGAGACTATCTCTGGTGAATAGTTGAAATTTACTCTTCTACACAAGTGGCTCAAAGTACCTAGCATGGCTCAACATAACAGCCCTCTGTTGAAAGTCATCCATTTTTTTCTGTGATATTGTATACTTTGATGACACAATGCATCAGGATACCCACTATTGGTACCCTCCTAAAACAATAGTTCCATCTGTGTTCCCCTTTATTAACACACAGGCAAAGCAGTGTGCAACATTCAGTAACTGGCTAACGAGCCACAGTCTCTGCAATGCGCTCTTTCAGAGCTACTAAGACTCTCAGATGACTACATCGCTGTGATGATGCTGGACTGTGCTTCTCTCAGATGAACTGGAAAGTTGCCCTACTCATTGGAACCCAGAGAGCCATTCACTGTTATCCCATGTCTGCACTATTAGCTCATACTCCAAAACCGGCCTATGTTTTGGCCTGCAGTATACAATAACTCGTGTTTTAGATGCTGTCACTTGGTCAAAGTATAACAATAGAACAAATGCAGCCTATTTTCATTCCTTGTACTCAGTGGACTACGTTTGTGACAGTAACTAGTGAACTGCATTTTTAGCTTCACAGAAGTGATGACATAAATATAAAAATACAAAAAGCTTATTAGATTACCTATAGTTGAGGGAGCTATTTATATTAAATCAAGAAGACAACCAATAATAGTCCTACTGGACCAGAAATTCCAGTAGTGTATTTTATAAAAAAGACTAGTGCAGTCAGCATATTTACCATAGCGATGTGGATATAATTATAATATCATCTCACCTAACCATATGTTACAGTGAGAACCCCTAAAAACAGGCTTTACTGAATTTGGTTAAACAGAAATTTGTTCATATGGTGCACATTAATCTATTATGCCTTTTTAGTAAACTGAAGCCTTGGAACAGATGGGAATGGTGGTCATTTATTGCTTTCTTTTCTGAAATTGCAAATTCTGGAATATCATCTAAAGATGATTTTCTTATGAAGTACACCAAATGGCAACTCCTCTCAGATGATAAAACACAGTAACTAAGTCACAGTTCACTGAAACAAACATACATGTGTTGAGAGATTGTGTAGTAAGACAAAAATTATTCCAGAGCAGAGATTTTCAAACCATTCTCCTCAGTGTCCTGGTAGCTGTTCGTCAGTGGTCGGAGGGGGCAGCTTTAACCATAGAAAGTCCAGAGTAAAGGGAGTGATATGTTTGACTCTATTTATACTTTCATATGAAGACAGGGCTCCATTATTCAGTAATACCAAGTTACACAATAAGTATTTCAGGTATAATTAACCTAGTGCTCACTGCCCTAACAAAGTATAAATACATGGTAATATTTATGGAAATTGGAAAACTGATGCAGAAGTTTATATGAAGCAAGAATTGCAAAAAAATGACCATATTTTTCAAAAATAAAATGTAAGGGGGTAATAGTAATAGGTATCATTCATAGGATATTTATTATATGATAAATACTGATCTAATAATTTTACATGTATTAACTCATTTATTTATCACACTGAATAATAATGCTATAATCTTAGCAATCCTATAATTATGGTAGTAATCCTATACTCTTGCAAATTTTACAGATAAGGAATAGGAGGTACAGAAAGTTCAACTGACATGCCAGTGGGCAGAAAGTGCTATGATCAGGACTGGCTCTGGAATCTGTATTCTTAATTATTACATCACATGTATAAGACAGGGAATGGAGGGAGGGTATTGTTCTGACATAAACTTTAATATATCACAGAGCTAAAATAACACAGTATTGTTTCAGAATTACATAGATGATCTTGAATAAGCAGAACAGAAACAGGAAATATCTATGTGGTAATTTAATATATGAAAAAGATTAAATTTCAAGTTAGTAAGGAAAGTAAAATTAAGCATTAAATGAAATAGGGATGGACATTTATTTGGAAACAAAATTTGATTTCAATTACTACCTCATACTATATAAAAACTACTAGTAGATAAGGATGTAAATATTTTTAAAGTAATAGAAGAAAATGTAGAAGGATATTTTTAGAATTTAGGGATAGGAAAAACTTCTTAAGCAAGATAGCAAACCAATAATAAATAAAAGATAAATAATTCACTACACAAAACTTAAAATTCTTAATAGACATCATAAACAAAGGTAAAGGACAAACACAGCATGGAAGAAAGTCTTTTTTTTTTTAGTTTAAATGCCGCAAAAGAGTAATAATCATAATACACAGGAAGCTTTATGATTCAACAAGAAAATGGCAAAAGAGAAAAAAATGGGCAAGTGATAAGCACAGACATTATAGAAAATAAGTACAAATGACCAATACATGCATTAAAAAATGTTTAACCTCATCAGTAATCTGCAAAAGCCAAATTAAACCAATAATAATACAGATAAGTTGGATAAAATATAAATGGTTAATATTCAGTGGTGAGGAGTCTGAAGGCAAATCTCATACACTGTTAAAGACTATGATAAATTATTCAAATTTTTGGAGGGTGACTTATACCATTTACCAGGATTTAAATTGCTTATATCATTTGATCTAATAATTCTACTTCTAGTAACTAATCCTACACGAATACTGGGACAGGGTTATAAAGATACAGGCATAATAGAAGTTAATAATATATTGTGTATAATATTGAAAAATCAAAACTACTTAGTCATCAGTGCCTCTAAAATACAATGGCACAATTAAAAGGAATAAAATAAGAATACATATCCCTAACAAGAAAAAATCTTCAAGATACTTGTCAGGTGAAAACACCCAATTGCAGAACAGTGTACTTAATCCCATTTTTGTAAGACAAAAACTATGTATATTCATGTAAATCAAAACATAAGTACATTTTTTGAACCATTCCAGAGCAAGTTAGAGACACCAGGCTCCTTTGACCTTAAATACTTCTATAGAAGTAGTTGAATTTTACAGAACAAAAACATGTTCTTACATCATCCTATATCTTACATCATTTCAGATTTAATCCACAGTCCCTATTCAAATTTCATCAATTTCTCCCATAATGTCCTCTATACTCAATTTTTTCTTGGTCCAGGACTCAATCAGATTACTCATTGCATTCAGTAACTGTATTTCTTTATTCTCATTTAATCAGGAAAAATTCTTCAGCTTTTCTTTGTGTTTATTGATCTTGACATTTTTGAAGAGTACAGGCCAGTTATTTTGTAGAATCTCCTTCACTTTGGGTTTGTCTGATGTTTTCCTCTCTAGTTCAGGTTATGAATTTTGGGCAGGAAAACAACTGACCTTATGCTGGATCCTCAGTGCATAGCACCAAGAAGCACATATGATTGGTTTGTACCAATTTTGGTGATGTTAACTCTGATCACTCATTTTTCATCTATCATCAGGTTCTATGGCTTCTTCAGAGGTAACAAGCACATACTTCGTGGGAGCTTCTTAAGGGAGGACCTGTGACTTTTACACATACTTGTGAGCTCTGGTTCTAGCAGTCACACCCTACCTATATTTAGTGTTCCCCATACTCATGGTTAGTGTTAGTTTACCATACTAACACTATATTAGTCCTGGTGCTAGTTGTGAATTTTCTCTAGTGTTATTTTATAGCTGTGGTCTGTTTGAATTCGACCATCCCTACAAGAAGAAAGGAAACTAAGGGCTATTCCTGAAAATTTTAGAGATGCTAACTATTACAGTTCACCTATTTTCTAACCGATACTGAAAGTGATTTATTCAGGCAATATTTCGAATGGTACATAAAAGCAAGATATTTAATGTGATTAATCTGCTTGTAGGTAATGGCCTCTCACCTGCTGGATATGTCCCACTGCAGTTTGGTTATAAATGAGTGAAAAGAACTTGTTCCTTCTGAAATATGCCTTGGAGGCTCCAATTTCCTATAATTTAGTAATACTTGTTTACCTTATGCCAAAATAAAAGGCCAATATTGTCAAACCAGTAGGACAGAACAGATAATTAGGCAAAAGCAATAAGTAAGTCGTTTGGTATTTTTGTGAAAAAAAAATCCAGCTGATTAATTTTTAAACTTTGACACTGTATTGATGCATTCATAAATATTACCCAGAAGTACTCTAAGTCTATTAGGACTAAGGATCTTTTAGGTCTTTTGACCACACTGAGAAAAGAAACTTGATATTATCAAATACAAAAGTAGGTTAGGTTAAATTTTATTTGAGAAACTGCTATCCTCTTAAAAGTATGGCTAATTTTGAGTCAGTTTCTGTCAATGCTTTGGATGTAGCGAAGCCACTCTGGGATACTAGTGACTGTTTTTTTCCATTTTTCTATCAATTTACCTCTCTTTTTATGATCATGGAAACAGCATGACTTACTGGTTAAGAGTTTTTACTTTGGAGACAGGCACAGTTTGAATTCTGGCTCTGACATGTATCGATTGTATGCCTTGGGTCAAGATGCTTGATCTCTGTTTTATTTTCCAAATGAAGAAATATACCTAACTCAGGATTACTGTGAAAATTAAATAAGGTAATGCATTCAAAGCACCTGATTAAATGCCAGTTATATAGTACTCAGTTAAATATACATGCTTATTGTCTGCATCTTCTGCTCTGTGACTCTATCACATATGATTGTTAGTTTCTTATATTAGCATGAAAATCAGAGAAAGGACATTCTTTAATGGGTGAAATGTCTTCACAGACTTCCCTCGATACATTTGGGCCATGGTGATGTTAGTACTTGCCTCGGTTTTGGAAACAGAATAACAATCATACTGTTGGAGGAGGTCATCAAGAGGATGTGATCACTGGTTTACCCTCCAGCTGGCCCTGGGCAATTGGAGGCTCCTCACCCCTCCCCCATGCTTGGAATGTACCCTACTTCAATGGTTTCCCATTGTAATTCAAGTCAAGTAAAATCCACCTTCCTCCCCTTTGCCTAGAAAGGGGAGGTCCCTGACCTGATTTATCTCTGCCTCCTTCACTGACTTCATCTCCAACCTCCCTTCCTCTCACATGGGAAATTCCAGGAACACTGGTATTTCTGTATTTCAAACAAGATCAATCTAGTCTGTACTTGAGGTTTGGCACTTGATTTCTCTACTTAGAATGCTTTTTCACTAGATCTTCATATGGCTGACTCCTCTTCAGAGAAGACCGTTTTAATCACTATCTTTCTAAATCATCAACCAATTTTTTTTCCATAGACTTGGTTTATTTTTTTACTGAATGTATCCTATTTATCTGTTTATCTTATTTTTAGTTTTAATTGTACACATTTTATTTACTTTTCGGGGGTTTATATCTCCCTATTTGAGTATAGTTTACTAGAGTGTGGCTCTCAAGTGCAGTTGAAGCTTTATCTCCAGGGCTTAACCCTAAAACAATATTCGGCACATTGAAGCCGCTCCATAAATATTTGTTGTAGATCCTCAGGAGTGTAAATATGATGCCCTTTGTATAGAAAGTTCCTGTAGAATACATTGACACTTCAAGTGAAGCAAATATTCCACAAATGATTCTATAAATTATAGGCCAGAAGAGAATGTACTTGGAACTAAGTACTAACCTGATAAAACTTTGGTATATTCAGTATTTCATTTTTGCAATGTCTTTTTTTTTTTTTTTTAACTTAAATCTGTGGTCCTGTCATGGCTGTATGTTCAGCCAGTATTTAAAATGCTGTTGGGATTGAATGAACCATACTCATTTTTCACTATCTATTCTTTGATTCCTTTGAAAAAGATTGTTACCAATTAACACTCAAAGAAGGCAAAGTCAAGTTCTTATAAAATGAGAATTCTACAACTTTACAAATAATTCTTAAAATGCACATACTGCATTCATTTCTATTAACCTACAAGTTTTATTTTTCTACCCTCTAATGAAGTCCAAAGTGCTTATGGAAAACATTGAGTTACAGGCAGATTATGAAATAGAGTGAACATGGGACCAAACCTTGAATCTAAGGGGAAACTGGTTTATCAAGCCAGAGATATGAGACTTTGCTCTAACACATTAATGAAATCCATGAGAATAGGGTCCTTTTTCCCTGAACAAATGCAGCTTCAGTGTGCTTATTGAAAATATCTACATAAAGTTGGTAAGCTTTGTGGGATAACTTTTGTACTCACAAAGTGTCTAGCCCAATTAATTTGAAGTTTTTTTTGTTTTTGTTTTTGTTTTTTAAAATTCTTTTCCTTGTTCCCTTCCTTTAAATTCGGTTCAACACACATTTATAGAAAAATCTGTCATGCTTTTTGCCGGGTGCTAGATAGTGGAGACTCCAAAATGAAGAGAATCTCATTCCAGTCCTAAGGGATGTCATTAGACTAAACATAACTCTATGGACTATATATACATCTTATTGAGGATATTACTGAGCTCAGTGAATTCTGTTTCCAATCTCCAGCGAGAGATAAAAAACTCTGGAAAAAAATCTAAATGTACTTCTTTTCTAAAGTTCTTTTTAGGGATGAACCATATAAGGCAGTCTTAGCATTCTTTTATTGATCAGTCCTTTATTACAACAAAGGACTAGATCAGAAAGATTGGGAAGAAAGAGAATAAAAAGCTAAGTTATTCATAGTGAATGTGTTGTCATAGTGGGAAGTCAAACATAAGCATGATTTTGAAGTATAGAAACAATGGATTCTATGCAAAGCAGCATTTTTTATGGCTTGAGAAATGAGGATAAACTAATTTGCTTGATGATTGAAGTTTTGTCTACAGAGCTCCAAATAATAGATTGAAAACATGGCAGTCTTGCCGTTATTTCCTAAGATGTAGATTTTAACTTTGTGGAAAGCATCAACTTGGATACTTGACAAAATTGTAAAGACTATGAAATTAAAACTGGAAGCAGCTCTAGATATCTTCCAATCTAACAGATCGCTTTGCAACCTACGTAGCTTTAACAAATTTTCCAAGATCCCATTATTAGTTAGTGATAGAATTTTAGCTAGAACTCAAACACTGACTCACTTTTATTTTAAAAAATTTTTAATTTATTTATTTTACTATTTCAAGGTCACTTTCTATTTTTATCTGTATTTTTACTATCTTACAAACCTCACCTGTGGGAAATATGCTAAAACTCTTGAAAAGAAACTTATTGACTCTAATGAGATATGCTTCTGACAGATATTAGTAGATATTTAATGGCTATTTTTTTCTTTAAATCTCTTGTTTAATTCCAAATGTATTGGGTCCAAGAAATCTTATAAGAAGTAAATATTTCAATTTCTTACAACACAATGAATGTGTCAATAATGAGAATACATAGGAACAAAAGCACAATACTTTCTCCAAATTGCTCTCTTTCTCTCTAAACTTCACAGTCAAAATAGAAGTGTTTGTTGCTTTATGTTTTTCTTGATGAACCAGAAAGAAATTTATGGCTAATTTTTTGTCAGTCCTCTTGCAATAGGAAGGGAAAGATTGATGTTACTCTCCTTGATTTCTCTAATACCAAAGCTATTGTTTTTCTTTTTAGTTCTAGATGCAACTCAGAAATCCAAGAATTAGAGTATTATTCAACTTTGATACCACACAATTCAGGCCAATGAGAGGGATACCTGTAGGAGGAGAATGAGGGTATCATCATTGTATACCTGAAGTATAGGCTCCCCTCATTAACCTTCCATAATCGGCTTAATAAATGAGGATAGAAAGTGAAGGCACAAAGCATGCTTGCTTAAGGACAGTGAAGTCCACAGAACAAAGTCAGAGAGAGATAAGTCTATGGTTCCCTGATTTCAATTCAGTGATTCTTCCTTGAATAAAAGAGAGAGAAAACTTTCCTCAGGAGCTAAAGGCAGTGAAACATTCACTCTGGTGCTCAACACGCCATTGAGTCCACCACATATGAGCTGAAGTGGGAAGATAGAAGTAGGTGGGGAAGGTTTCTACATCACATACCAGGTTCTCAATCTGGTTCTCAGCTTTTTAGTTTATTTTCTGATATACACTGTGGTCACCAGTGGATAAAAATTTCCATCAATTTCCACTTTTGCTTCTTTCCTTCCCCCTTCCTTCCTTCCCCCTTCCTTCCTTCCTTTTCTTTTTTTCTGCTTTTTAAAAAATGTATTATTATTATGTACATAACAAAATTTACCGTTTTAACAATTTTTAAGTGTACAGTTCTCTAACATTAAGTACATTCACATTGTATCACAACCATCACCACCATCCATCTTCAGCATTTTTTCATGTTTCCCAACTGGAACTCTGTACCCATTCAACACAAACTCCCCATTCTCCCCTTCTCCCAGCCCCTGGCAATAATCTTTCTTTTTTTGATCCCCATTTTCAACAACACTTATTGTTATCAGACTTATTAAGTTTTGCCTATCTAGTTGGTGCTAAATATTATTTCAGTGTTATCTTATGTTTCTTTTTGTATGATTGAACAACATTTTATAAGTGCATTGACAATTTGTTTTCATTTTTGTGAAAAAACTAATTTAATATATCTAAATGTATGTATGCTTTATTGAGAATATAATATATACATATAATTCATGTATGATATAATTAATATTTCAAAATGTACAGTTCAATGATCGTGATTATATTCAGAGTTATGCAACCATTATTACAGTCAATTTTAGATCATTTTGACCACTCTAATAAAAAAAAAATACTCATTAGCAAAAACTCCACAGTTCCTCCAGCCTCCACAGCCCTGAACAACCACTAATCTATATTCTGTCTTATAGAGTTTCCTGTTCTGAATATTTCATATAAATACAGTCATAAAATATCTATTTTTTTTCTGAAATTGGCTTCTTAGACTTAGCATAATGTTTTCAATGTCCATCCATGTAATGCTATATGTCAGTACATCAGTCCTTTTTTTGGCAGAATAATATTCCATTGTATGAATATATCACATTTTATTTATCATTGTCAACACTTATTATTTGCCTTTAAAATTATATCCCTTATTGTCTCATTGTGGCTTTGATTTGAGTTATCCTAATTACTAATGATGTTGAATTTTGAATAAAAGTATTTTGTTAGTAAGACAGAGACAGGAAGAAATCTAATGAAGGATACACTATCAGGCAGACAGACACTGTGCAACTGGATTTACATTATTTTGTCATCAAGGCTTTTTTTTCTGATATTTTAACCCTATAAATTAGACATCATCCTCATCATCACATATAGACTTTTTATAGATATATATCTACCTGATTAACAATTTTTTTGTTTGTTTGTTCTTCATGTTTAACCACCTCAGTCTTCTTTCTGGGATCATTTTCATTCTCCCTAAATAGCAATCTTTAGAATTTCTGTTATTGAAAGATCCTTGGCAATAAACACTCAAGATTTATTCATCTAAAAATTCTTTATTTTGTCCTTGTCCTTGAAAATACTTTTATTGAGTACATAATTTTAGGTAGACAGTTATCTTCTCACAGTAGTTCAAAAATATTTTACTATTTTCTGCCTTTCATTGTTGCTTTTGACAAGTCTGTTATCAAAATAATTGACTCTTTCATGGGTGATCTATCTTTTTCCACTGCTATTTTTATAAGCTTTTCTTCCTTTGCCTCTCTTCCACTTTCTTTGTCATTTAAAAAAAAAAAATACTATAAGTCGCATTGCTGACTACTATTAATGAACACCTACAAGGTAGCAGGTACTATACCAATATATGTACTTCTTTCATATCATTAATTTTCATGGCATTCCTGTGAGTTACTATTAGTAGGCTCATTCTACAAATAGGAGATTAGGCGTGAAGTGTTAAATTCTCAAGGCCACGCAGCCAGAAAGTGCTAGAACAGGCATGGGACCTGAGTATTTCTGATTCCAGAAGCTGCACTCTTAGCAGATTTGCTCTCTTGTGAATTTTTACCCCTGCCCTCTCATGCACTCCTTTTGAACCTCACCTGAGCTTAAAATAGGATAGGTATTTCTGATGATAATTTATGTGTGATTCAACGAATATCTCCTGCTAAGCTAAAATGAGTCACTTTAAAAACCACACTCTTAGAAATAGATGGAAACTGTCATGGGATTATGTTGTCGAAAATCTACCACTAGGATTTTACAACTGTTTTAGTAATTTCATTTTTAGAAAGTGGAAAATTTATTTCTAAAGGCTATTGTCATCTATTTGCTAAGTTCCCTACGTTTATATGACTATATTTTTGCACTTTACAAAGAGATGCAAATGAAAATATTCTTTTTAGTTTTAAATTTTTATCTTAGCATGAAGTTGTTTACATATTCATTAATTGTCACAATATTTTGTGTTATTATTTAATAATTATTTATGTGACTTTAATATCCAATTTTGTTATTTTATTTTTAAATAATTTACAGAAATTCATTATATTGATATAGTATAAGCATATGATAGTTCTTTACCTTTAGGAGATCAACAGAATACATTAGATAAAATGGTGAGGATCGCCAAATCTGTGCTTAAATTATTATTTCTGATTTTGGCCACACAGTACAAATATTTTTCCTAAAAATAGCAACTTATTCGATTAACTGAAAAAAAAATAACGTATGAAAGAAATGCAATAAGCTGCATGCTTTACACACATAAGTTGTATAAAATTTATATCCTATCTAATAAAAACAAAGAATGTACTCATCTTAGTAAAATAAAATATTTAAATTTAGAGTTAGAACACTAGTCACCCTAAAGTAAGATTAACCAAAGACTAGTTATTCTATTTGTTTACATTTTTTTAGACACTTGTTTTCTCCAAAACTCCTATACTTAGATCGTATTTAGTCTCAGAAGATACAATATAATTCCATTGTTGAAACCCATGTATCTTCTTATCCTTCAAATCTTGAAGTTCAGCTTCAGTTCAACCAAGTCATATATTCTAGAAGCTTTGAACTGATGAAATTTGCTCTCTGGAAAAATCTATTATTGGTGTCACTAAATATTCAATGGTTACATTTAATTAAATTATTACAGTAGCCACAACCCCATACCTCAGCATCTATTCTACCTAAAATGTTTGTAGCAACTGGGCATTAATCATATGTTCTCTTCATCACAAGCACTAAAGTGCTGAAAATTCTTCTAGAAACTGTCGTAAATTCTGCCTCTATTATCTACACTCATTGACTTCCTTTGTAAAGTCCCTCACTGTCTCTTGACTGAACTATTGCCACAGGTTCCTAATTAGTCTCCCTGCATGAGTCTTTCTACTACAACCCATCTACAATGCAGAATCCTAAAATATCTTCATAATAATCCTATATTTAAAGAGCTTTAATGGCTCCCTGTTGCATCCTTGTTAAGGTTATAATCATATTGTCTTTGCAATCTCATCTCAGCATAACTCTCCATAGACCTCTGGACCTCTTTAAATATTCCTTCGAAGTATCCAGCAGTGAAAGCAAAGTAAACATTTCCCATCTTCTGCATATATCATGACTCTAACAATAGATTGTCTTTTCACATTCTGTTTCTTTCTGTATATTTCATCATCATCTTTACTTGACCAATTTTTACATATCTTTCAAGAACTAGCTCAAAATTTACTTTCTTAGTGATACCTCTCTGGATACTCCCAGATAGTTTTCCATACTCTCCTCTATGTTTCCAAAGCACAAAAATTAATTTAAAATGTGCCATATTGGGGCTTCCCTGGTGGCGCAGTGGTTGAGAGTCCGCCTGCCGATGCAGGGGACACGGGTTTGTGCCCGGGTCCGGAAAGATCCCACATGCCGCGGAGCGGCTAGGGCCGTGAGCCATGGCCGCTGAGCCTGCTCATCCGGAGCCTGTGCTCCGCAACGGGAGAGACCACAACAGTGAGAGGCCCGCGTACCACAAAAATAAATAAATAAATAAATAAAATAAAATGTGCCATATTTTGTTGCAATTATACACTTACACTGTCTCTTCCACAAGGTTGTGAATTCTTTGAGGATGGAAACCATGTCATATTCATCTTTGTATCCTTTGTATTGAATAGTTTTATGAATGAAATAAACGAAGAATGATCAGAGTTTCTTTGTAATAGTTTTTGTTAGATAGAAATAGTAGCTACTCTGATCCTTTATGTCTAATAGTGATGACCTTTGGATACATCTTCAGCATTAAAATTCTATTATTTAGAGAAGTGTCAAAGGTATAGGCTGGCTTAAGTATTTTCTATTGTATGATCTCATGACATCCTGATTCATGTCATGATCTCATGACAACCTTGTCCTATGATTGCACATTTTTAACTCTATTGACTTAAAAAATGTCTGTTTTTTCCTTATGGACTGTAAACGTTCTGTAAGAGCAGTTATTATTTCTCTCTAGCTCATCAATATATCTGCAGGACTTTAAACAGTGCCTGACAATCGAGTTTATTGAATTAATTTATTAATTAGTTAATGAGTTAATGGGCAGTGAACTCAGAGTTACAAGTATAGGTTCCATTTTCCATCTCAATCATTTTCTAGTTCTTACAATACCACTTTTAGAGTCTACAAAATTGCATTTTCTCATGTATAAAATGAGTCAAAATACCTGCCTTCTTATATTACAAGGTCTAGAAAGATCAGGGGAGAAAAGATGTATAATCAACTTAAAAACTGGAAAAGATGAACAAATATGAAGTATTATTACTCTTGCAAGGAACAACATGGCACTATAAGACAGTTCAGCAAAAATTAGGCAGATTTTTTTTTTGTATAATTATAAAACATTCTTCTCTTTACAGCAGAAACTGTTGATTTACAAATTTTAGGAACCGAGTTTTACGAGTGATAACTATTCATTCTTTTCTCTCCAATATAATTTCTAGACAAATTGAAAAAACTGCAAAAGAACCAGATTGTTATGAATTGAATGTGTCCCTTCAAAATTCACATGTGGAAATCCTAAGCCCCAATGTGATAGTATTAGGAGCTGGAGTCTTTGGTAGATAGTTAGGTCATGAGTGTGGAACCTCCAGGAATGGGATTAGTCCCCTTATAAAAAAGACCCCACAGAGCTCTCTCACTCCTTTTATCATGCGAAAACATAACAAGAAGATGATAATCTGTGAACCAGGATGCAGGCTCTCACCAGATACCAAATCTGCCTGCACTTTGATCCTGGACTTCCCAGCCTCCAGAACTGTGAAAAACAAATGTTTGTTGTTTAAGCCACCCAGTCTATGGTATTTTTGTTGTAGCAGCCTGAATGGACTAAGACACAGATAAACTGATAATGAGTTATTATTGATAAATCTGAACTGGAAAATATGGCTTGGATCTATAGCCAAAACTAGGCTTTCATAATCCTTAAATTACCAGAATAATGTGCCTCAAAAGTACCTTAATAAATGTATCACACATAAGCAGAAAAAGTGTAATTTCTGAGGATAAGCTGCTTTAACAAGAGAGATCCCAGAGAAGACTCATGAGCAGGCATCCAGTTCCTTCTCCCAATCTCACAGCATCTGTTTGAGCAGTAGGTTTAGATAAGAAAAGCCTAGACTTAAAAAAAAATTTTTCCTGGTTTTCCTTCTGGGAGTGAAGAGACAATTCTTCCTCATAAAGGGAAACATGAGAAATGAAAAATAAGGACTTCTCTCATAATCCTGACAAGCTCTTTGCTCTCTTACGTGGACATCCTGTTTCCACTTACAGTAGCCCTCACACCAAATATCACCCACCGATCTTTTATGCATTTTCTAGCACCCATTATTGAACAGTTCAGATTTTTGACACAAAAGGCTTTGATATTGTTAAGGAAAATATATCAATTAAAGTAAATACATATTCGCACTGTACCTCAAATTGAAAATTCATCCTTATTCTAAATTCAAATTCAAATAGTGCCCCACCATATGGTTTGTTATGGACTGAATGTTTGTATCCCCTGAAAATTTATGTGTTGAAGCTCCAACCCTCAAACTGATGGTATTTGGAGATAAGGCTTTGGGAGGAACTTAGATGGTGTCATGAGAGTGGGATTGTCATGATGTGGTATTAGTTCCTTTATAAGAAGAGACAACAGAGAGCTTGCTCACGTGCTCTCTGTGCCATGTGAGGACATGATGAGAACATGGTCATCTATAAGCCAGGAAGAAAGCCCTTTCTAGAACCTGATCATGCTAGCACTCTGATCTTGTGCTTCCAGCCTCCAAACTGTTAAAAAATAAATTTCTGTTGTTTAATCCACTAAGTACATAGTATTTTTCTATGGCAACCCGAGCAGACTAATGCATGGTTCAAGATAGTTCTCTGTATTTTTTATAGAGATCTTTTCATAACATCAGTTACCTTGATATTGAACTGATGTTTCATAAAATGATCCAAAGTTGAAAATGGTAATGCCCTTCTCATAATCAAATATCAAGGCAGAAATTAAAATCCAAAAATGTAATCACTTTATTATTGGCAATGTTCAAGATATTAAAAGCCTAACATTATTAAAACCTAAAGGAGGGTAAGAGCTCAGTTTGTTTCTAACCAACTTCTAGTTCTTAATCTTGGATAGGGGTCTCATTCAGATTCTCTGTGTAGAGCAAGGGTAGATGCAACCAATCAATCTCTCCAGAGAATCTCATGTATTTTACTACTTCATAGAGCATATAATACTATCATAAAGCTGGTTTTGCAAATAGTAAAATTAGAAAAAGTTAATCTTAGCTCCCAGAGAAATTATCACAGGAAAGAGAAAGTTCCCAGACTCTGGTTAAGATGAAAACAGAATATGAAGAAAGAAAGGTGGACAGACAAAATGTGGCTTTCAGCCTCATCACAAGACTGATCAATTTGTCCTAGGTTTGTAGAATATTTGATCTGTGAGATCAAATCAATTGGGGAAATTATGACTACATATTTGTGCTAGTTTCCTATTGTTGCTGTAACAAATTACCAAAAATTTCATGTCTTAAAACAACACAAATTTTTCTCTTATCATTCTGGAGGTCAAATTCTACAGCGAGTCAGCAGGACTGTATTCCTTTGGAAGCCCTAGGAGAGAACCTGTTCCTTGCCTTTTTCAGCTTTAAGAGGCCACTGCATTGCTTGACTTGACTGCATCACTTCAACATCTGCTTTTCTATCATCCTCCTCTGAGTCTGACTCTCCTGCCTCCCTCTTACAAGGATCCCTGTAAGGGTCTTATATTGGGCCCACCCAGATACATCCAGGAAAATTTTCCCATTTGAAGATGCTTAACTTAGTCTCATCTGAAAAGTCCATCTGCCATATAAAGTGATGTATTCTGAGATTTTGGAGATTAAGACATGGATCTATTTGTGGAGCCACTACTCTGCCTACCATTTGAGAAGACAAAAAAAGGGCTGCTAATGTATAATCATCTCTCATTAAGTGTTATTTGAAACATACCCATCTTCCAAAGAAACTAGAATTTTGCCCTCAGGGCATCTATTATTTTGAAGTCTTACTTGACACTCCCTTATAACATCAGCTTCTTAATTCTTTTTCTACTTTAAGCTTTGTGTCTCTGATGCAGGCCAATATTGAATTGACCCTGGGACACAGGAACACAGGATGCACCTTATCTCATGAGTACTACCCACTAACAGAGTGTTACACTTGCTTTCTCCAAATTCCCAACATCCTGCTTTGATCTCTGCTCCAACTAGTTATAAAGGCACCTTCCAGTAGGTTATCCATAATTTGTACTTTTGCATCATTTAGGGAATCATCAGCAATGTACTCCTGAGCCAAAGCTGCAGTTGCTATACCTGAAGCTTGTGCTCACATGTGTCTAGTGAGGACTAATATCTCTGCCATGCATTCTCCACTGGAATTTTTGTCATTTACTCATTACCTTTAATATTTTCCAGGTCTTAAATAATTTTTATTATTTCAATGGTAGAGCATTTTATCCATTTATTTCTACTATATTCCTTTCTACTAAACTAGACTGTGACTCTAGTGAAAATTTCTGATTTTGGTCTCCAAATATTTTCAAGAAAACTCAAATGAAATTTTTAAGTGGTTTAGCCAGCATCTCAACTTCCCAGTAGGGGTGGAAATATTTACTGAATTGGACAGTCTTTTTCCCCTTTCTTTATCTTTATTTGTGCACCCAGACTTTTTGTTTCTCAAAAGTATTCCATTAGAATTTATGTTATGAAGTCTCTAGTAGTAACAGCTATGAAGGAAATGAATTCTAGTTCTCTCAGTCCGTTGAAATAAATCTTGTTCACCTTCACCTTCTTGAAATGGATAATAGTACCTAGAAGGGCTTTCTCACGATATCAATGTTGCAAGAAATCAATAAAACTTAAGTGGATTGTATTGAAATATTTGTATAGCAAATGTAAACCAATTTTCTCTCTGGACTTTTAAACATTCATTTTAGTTGTTACCTCATATAACTGTTTCATTTTAAGAAACCATCAAGGTAAATCATTTACTGCAATTTATTAATCATGGTTCTCTGTGACAAGATGATTAATGTATAGCTGTTTCATCAAAATCATTGGTTTAACCTCTATACAGGCTGTATATCATAATCATAGCTAGCTGTTATGAAAATATTTATTATTGGCTATAAGGGGTCTTTGGAAAGCGAATATAAAGGGATAAGTGCAATTACATCACTGCTGTAAGAAAACAATAATTGAAAACGTATTTCACACTCTGAGTCTTCATTCCATTAAATTGGTTAATAAAAATAAATCAAAACAAAATATTTATCTTTTTTTTAATATCTATCTTATCAATGTTCTCCATTTATGATTCTGTGTAAGTGATGCAAAGAGTCATAAGTAAGAACAAAGATAAGGAAATAAATTTTCCAGGTAAACATAAGTAAATTTGTATGAGAAGTTTTTGGTTGATTATGTATTTCCCTTATATACATTTTCAATCATCATGAACATAATTATATTAATTTTGATAGCTAAAGTTAAAAACTTCAAAGACATTCTAGTCAAGATGATTCTGAGACTTCAAACATTAATCAACTACTTGCAACTCCAAACAAACAGCAATGATAGAAATAAATGTTTAATTACATTTAAAAGGCATAGCTGTGTATAAGAGCAAGCTATATATCTCCAAGGACAATGTATTAACATGAAACACAATGAACATAAAAAGAACAGTGACTGACAGCTAACTCTGTGTGCTTACTGGACTCTTGGAAATGAACCCAGGAAAAGGTGGCCTGGAGGTATTTTTCCTTCTGATTAAATAAAATGGAAAATAGGCCGCACATGTCAGGGGACCAGAGCCAGACTGAAGGTGGAATCAGTGGCTTCTGTCCTTCTAGCCCTCCTGGGAAAGGATGCTGAAAAGAGTCGAAATTGTTACCCAGTCTAAAGTTTGAACTTCTACCTGAAGAACCTGAAGAAAGCAGAGAGAGTTGCACAAATAGACTTTAGCAATGCTGGTAAATACACCAGATACATTTCAATTAATATATGACTCTCAGGGGCTGAGAGTCACAATAAAAACTGTTTCAAAGATGAGGTCTCCAGGAGGCTAGGTAGGGGCTACAAAACTGCTAGATGAGGAGGGGAAAACTACCACTCAAATGAGATAAAAATTAAAGTTTTAAAGTACAAGAAGAAAAATAAGTGTAATATATGTAATAAAAGGTAGTCCCAAATTGACAACTAGGAAAATTTATTCTTGAAGTAATACAAATAATAGAACAATCTTAAAGGATTTAAAAAGGAATTATTTCTTTATACAATCCTGATGAGAATATAAAATGCCATTACCTTGAAAAACTGGCCATTGATAAGCTTAAGGAAATTAAACATCCATACCCTTGTGACCTAAACATTCCTTTTCTACATATTTATCTAAGCTAAATAAAAATATATGTTTAAAAGACTAATATAAGAATGTTCACAGATGTATTTATAATAGTCCCAAACTGTAAACAACCCACAGAGGAGAATGTATAAGCACATTGTGGTTAACTCATACTATACAATACTACTGTATCAAACAACCATGTTATAAACTGCCCATGAGGGCCACATGGCAAGGAACTGCAGTTCGCTTCGGGTAGCTGAAAGTAGTTGTGGGCAATAGCTGGTAGGAAACTGGGGCCCTCATTCCTACAGTCGCAAAGGAATTAATTCTGCCGGAACCAGTCAGCTTGGAAGATGTCAATATCTTGGTGAGAAGTTCACCCCTGGTCCACAACTTGATATCAGCCTAGTAAGACACTGATTAGAGAATCCCATCACACTGTGCTCTGTGCTCAGGTATCTAACCTGCAGAAACTGTGAGATAATAAATTTGTGCTGTTTTAAGCCACAAAGTTTATGATAATTAGTTTTACAGCAATATGAGATTAATATAGTGAGAAATCTTGTATGTGCTACTCTTTATTACACTGAAGGTTCTAGCCTGGGACTGCTCACTAAACTTCCTGTGATGATGGAAATGTTCTATTTCTAGGTTGTACAATATGGTAGCCAGTAGTCACATATGGCTATGGAACACTTGAAATGTCTCTATAGCAATTGAAGAACTGAGTAGTTAATTTTATTTAAATTTAAATGACATATTTAAATAGCCATATATGGTTGGTGGCTAAATAGAGTGGACAGTTCTAGCCAATGCAATAAGTAAATAAAAAGTCTAAGTCATAATTCTTATTAAAAGTGACACATTTTCATAATGACTAGACTGCTTACATAGACAATTAAAAACAACAAATGCAAAATATTAGAACCCCTCAGGGAGTTTTATGATTTGATATGTATAAGAAAGGAATGCAAAAAAATCAACAGTGTTTCTATTCACCAGTAAAAGTCAAATAGAAATTGAAATTTTAAAGCTATCCTGTTAAAAATAGCAACTAAAGTTAAATCTGTATATAAATGTAGCTAAATATAATAGGAGAATTTTATGTAGGATATTATAAAAAGTTTGTGATGACTATAAGTCAGAACTAAATAAACTGAGATATATTTTTCATGAATGGGAAGATGATACCATAAAAATGTCATATCTCCCCAAATCAGTCCATAAATTCAACATAATCCAATCAAATTCCCAGCAAGATTTTGGTAGATATTTACAAGTGATGATCTCACCAATACTAATGATGTTATAAAAATGGAAATAATTGTGGTGTTAGTGCAAGGATAACAAATACATCAGAAAGAAAATATCACCTACAGATATAAGACAACTTTCTGTATGATAGAGGTGACATTAAAAGTAAGTGGAGAAAATATTGACTATTTAGTAAATGGATAATTGGATTATGCATATTGAAAAGCAGAAAATTATATCCTTAACTCAGACAACATACTATAAATTAATTTCTAAGTCCCACATTTTAGAAGTAAATTTGAAACACAATAAACAAACAATAAAGAAGAGCACTATTACTTCAAGCCAAGGATGAATCGCTTAGACAAGACACACAAAGTACAAACCCTCCAAGAACAGACTGATAAATTAGACATTACAGTTGAAAATTTCTGTATGGCCAAAGATACCGTAAACAAAGTCAATAAATCAATGACAGTGGATGAACCAGAGTGAATGAAACTTGTACAGGTATACCTTTATTGCACTTCTTAGACACTGCATTTTTTACATATTGAAGGTTTGTGGCAACCCTGCACCAAGCAAGTCTATCAGTACCATTTTTCCAACAGCATTGGCTCACTTCGTGTCTCTGTCACATTTTGGCAATTCTCACAATATTTTAAACTTTTAAATTATCATTTACTTGCTATGGTGATCTGTGATCAGCAGTCTTTGATGTTACTATTGTTAATTGTTTTGGGGCACCAAGAACTGCCCCCATATAAGACAATTAATTTAATTGATAAATGTTGTCTGTGTTCTGACTGCTCCACCAACTAGCCATAACTCTGTTTCTCTCCCTCTCCTCAGCCCTCCCTCTTCCCTGAGACACAAAAATATTGAAATTAGGACCATTAATAATGCTACAACACTCTCTAAGTGTTCATATGAAAGGAAGAGTCTCACATCTCTCACTTTAATCAAAAGTTAGAAATGATTAAGCTTAGTGAGTAAGGCATATGGAAAGTGAAGATAGGCAGAAGCTAGGCTTCTTGCCCCAAACAGCTACATTGTGAATGCAAAGGAAAAGTTCTTGAAGGAAATTAAAAGTAGTACCCCAGGGAACGCATGAATGATAAGAAAGCCAAACAGCCTTATTGTCAATAGGAAGAAAGTTTTAGTGGTCTGGATAGATCAAATCAGCCACAACATTCTGTTAAGCCAAAGCCTAACCCAGAGCAAGACTCTAATTCTCTTCCATTCTATGAAAACTGAAAGGGGTGAGGAAGTTGCAGTAGAAAAGTTTGAATCTAGCAGAGGTTGATTCCTGAGATTTAAGGAAAAAAGTCGTCTCCATCACATAAAAGTGCGAGGTGAAGCAGCAAGTGCCGATGTAGAAGCTGCTGCCTGCAGCAAGTTACACAGACAATCTAGCTAAGATAATTCATGAAGGTGACTACACTAAACAATAGATATTCAAGGTAGATGAAGCAGGATTCTATTGGAAGAGGATGTCATCTAGGACTGTCATAGCTAGAGAGGAGAAATCAATGCCTGATTTCAAAGCTTCAAAGGACAGGCTGATTCTCTTGTCTTAGGGGCTAATGCAGCTGGTGACTTTAAGTTGAAGCCAATGCTTATTTAGCATTGCAAAAATCGTAGGTCCCTTAAGAATTATGCTAAATCTGCTCTGCCTGTGTTCTATAAATAGAACAACAAAGCCTGGATGACAACACATCTGTTTACAACATGGTTTACTGAATATGTTAAGCTCACTGTTGAGTTCTACTGCTTAGAAAAAAAATGATTCCTTTCAGTATATTACTGCTCATTGACAATGCACCTGGTCACCCAAGAATGCCAATGGAGATGTACAAGAAGACTCATGTTGTTCTAATGCCTGCTAACACAACATCTATTCTGCAGCTCATGGATCAAACAGTCATTTTGACTTTCAAGTCTTATTATTTAAAAAATACATTTCATAGTTCTACAGCTGCCATAGATATTGATTCCTTTGATGGATCTGGGCAAAATAAATTGAAAACTTTCTGAAAAATATCCACCATTCTAGATGCCATTAAGAACATGGGAAGAGTTCAAAATATCAACAGTAATAGGAGATTCGGAAGAAGTTGATTCCAGCCCTCATAGATCACTTTGAGGGACTTAAGCCTTCCGTGGAGGAAGTAACTGCAGATACGGTGGAAATAGCAAGCAAACTAGAATCAGAAGTGGAGCCTGAAGATGTGACTAAATTGCTGCAATCTCATGATGGAACTACTGGACAAGGAGTTGCTTCTTATGGATGAGCAAAGAAAGTGGTTTCTTGAGAAGGAAACTACTCGTGGTGAAGATACTGTGAAGATTATTAAAATGACAACAAGCATTTAGAATATTACAAAAACTTAGCTGATAAAGCAGTGGCAGCATTTGAAAGGATTGACTCCAATTTTGAAAGAAGCTCTAGTGGGTAAAACACTATCAAATAGCATTGTATGCTACAGAGAAATCATTCGTGAAAGGAAGAGTCAATTGGTGTGGCTGACTTCATTATTATCTTATTTTAAGAAATTTCCATAGCACCTCAGCCTTCAGCAACCAGTAGCCTGATCAGTAAGCAGCCACCAACATTGAGGCAAGACCCTCCACCAGCAAAAATATTACAACTTCCTGAAGGCTCAGATGATGGTAAGCACTTTTTAGCAATAAATTAGTTTTTGATTAAGGGATGTACATTGTGTTTTTAGACATTATGCTATTGAATACTTAACAGACTACAGTATAGTGTAAACAATTTTTATATGCACTGGGAAATCAAAAATTCATGTGATTCACTTTATTGTGGTGGTCTAGAACTGAACCTGCAACATTGCCAACATATGCCTGTATTACAAGTATCTGCATAGGTAACCAAAGATGCTGAGTGTAAAAAAGCAAGCTGCAAAATGAAATATTTAGATAAATTTTAAATACCATAATCAATACTTTATGGAATCACACAGATTTAATAAAAGTATAAAAACATAGACTGTAAACATGAATCAAATTTAATGCCTGCCTTTGATCATGGGGAGAAATTAATGGGATAAAGAAGTTCAAAGGCATCTGTATTGTTTTATTTGTTTAAAAGAGAGGAGTGTAAACAAATATGGCAAAACTATAGCATTCATTAAATCTGTATGCTTGCAACAAGTTGTAATATTAAAAATTCAGTGTGCTGTCTTCTCCTAACCATCTCTTCAGCCAATAACACATCTTTCAGCATTTCTTCCAATTATAATATTGATGGACTGCTTGGGGTGTCTAGTACTCTCTATTTTTATTGTTTTTCTCAATTTTCTCATGTAAATCAGTTCTCACAGACTATGTCTGATCATTGTATTCCTTTCCCATAACCTACACTAGCCCATCTTCAACTAATGCTGGAATATTTATGAGTCTTCAAGTAGTTTTTCTGCCTTCTGTTATTCCTATTACAACTCAGGCTACATCTGGTTCCGAGAACACTTTTCCTTAGGTAGCATTTATTCCTCTTTAGTCACTTTAATAAACTTATGGTACTTCCCTTTCCCTATGGTCTTGAATTTTAAGTCAGGAATTCAGTCTATATTTTTTAGACATTGCCAGTTTAAATGCTATATGTAATTCACCTTTTATTTTCTAACAATTTCTCCCACATGGATTTCTCTCCCATTCTTTTCTGCCAAATCATGCCCATTACTCCTTGAAGTATTGGCCAATAAGAATTTTACTCCAATTTAGCCTACTTTGTGTTTATTCAATGAATATTTGTTAGTTACCTAATAAAGACTAGTGCTAGAGCCATAATATTCATAGGAAAAACATGATCCTTGCCCTTAATTAGAAACTTATATTGGTATTTGTGCAGAAGTACTTTGTTCCTATAGGATGCTACTGTCTCTTGGGTATATGTCTTAGCTCCTGAATCAGTGTTAGTTACTTTGAGACTGTAAGCTGGTTTTCTCTCCTTTCCTCTAATCTGGTATCCTGTCATCCACTTTAAAAAAATATATGTAAGTAGCAAATAATTGCTAATTCCCTTAACAAATCTAATTCCCCTCCTTGTGTGTGCCACATTCCATGTGTTATGCAGGGAAGTAAATCTACTGAATCATGCCTTGTGTTCAGCCTTAAACTTCCCATGGGCATCTAATCTACCTAGCACTTGTTAAAGTTGGATGCTTGAAACAGGTTGTAATATTAAAAATTCAATATTCTGTCTCATCTCCGCTCAATAACATCTTTCCTTGATTCCTCCAATTATAATATTGGTTGACTACTTGGAATTTCTGATCTACTACTATTTAATTTACTCTTACTGCTTTTCTCCATTCTCGCATGTAAATCATCTGACTCCAAAACACCTACTTCATGTGGTAGAATAGATCTTAGGTGGACTAGATGTAGCTAAAATTCTTGCTCTCAAGAAGATCTGTCTTTTAGGCTTACATCCTAGAATGCCATTATCATTAAAGTCGGTTCAGTCCCTTGGAATTTGCCTCAACTCGCATCTTACATAGTTACCAAGCTCTCCTGTGTTGTACTTATACAAAATGCTAGCATTGCCTCAGGAAAAAATTGTCTTTACTTCCTTGTTAAATTTGATTTATTATCTTCAGAGCCCATTTCATTTCACTACTGACTAATCATTAAAAAATGAAAACAAAAACACATGCCCAGCAGGGCCTAAATGTTTTCAAACTCATTGTACAAAGTAGAGGACACAGAGAGAGGGTGCAGCTCCGGGCGGCAGCTGCAGAGCCAGCATCTGGGCTCCATGATAATCACCTCTAGTGAATCACACCAGAGGAAGAGCAGAATCACGGCGTGCAGTGAGCCTCAGACACCTCCATCTGTTTTTGAGACTGCACCGTGTTTATCAGGGTTGCAACTTGTGACATCTGGCAGTTTTTTCTTATACTCTCTTTTCCTTGAGAGAGAAAAAGAAAAAGAGAGACAATAAGAAATGTCATTACTGGCCAGCAGCTGGAAGATATTTGTGATTAAATTGCTGTATGTTTAAAGTCTTCAAATCATGTTTGGATGGCTGAAGGGCAGGAACTTGAAGGTGAAATGTTTACAAATAAATACATTTGTTCATTGCTCCTATGGTATATAAATGTGCCAGGTTGCTATCATTTTTTTAAGATTCTCACAGATAGCAGTTTTTTGAACCCTCGCAACTACAAACATGCTTATACATCTCACAGTGTTCACAAATAGATGAAGGTAAATCTGAATGACATGCAAACAATGTGTGTGTAAATTAGTAGGTGGATGAATAGTTGCCTATCTACTAACAAGCATAATAAAATAAGTCAGCTTCTTGCTTAACTTCTGTGGTAGATAGTATTATTAGTCTCCAAATATTCACCACCTATTTATTTACACCTGCCCCCACTCATGGGAGAAGTATAATTCCATGCCCCAATGATGTTGGGCTTTGCCATGTGACTTGTCTTGGCCAATCCGATTTGAACAGATATAACAGATGCCTCATCAGAAGTCGTTAGAAGTATTGCAGGTTTCTGTCAATCACCTTGAACTTCTGCATTCTGCCATTACAGCAGTACATTGTAGTAGTGGATGATTTTTCAGCCTGGGTCCTTCTCATGTGGAGCAAAGCCAAACACAGAAAGACCTAGTGGCAGCCCACCAATTCCAGCAAAACCCAGCCAAGTGAAGCCAACCCTCAGCATTTGTGTACCATATGTGAGAACTAAATAGTGTTGTCAGCCTTTGAGATTTTAGGATTGTCTCATGATGAAGAAAAAGTTGCTTGATATAATTCTATAAAAGAAAAAATTTAGAAGGATCCAATGGAACAGTAGTTAGTATATATGAATCATTGAAAAACATAATGAATTGTTAAGTACATGGGTTTTTTGAACCCTAATAAGGAGAATATAAAACTCATATTTACAAGATGATTTTTATATTTTCTGTTCATTTTATATGAAAAGAAATATGATAGTTTATAACATGGTGCTCTTTCATGCCCATCAAGAATGATTTTATCTCACTAATGAAGGGCAAAAGTGATGAATATATGCTGCTTCTAGAGTAAAAGTCACCTTATGCTCCAGAAAATTAATGTATTACTGTGACAACTTTGTTCTGTATTAAAAATGTATCATCCTTGAAGCAGAATCTCTTTGCTTTAGAGATTAGTATCTCACCCTTAATATTAATTTAACTTTGTAGAAATATGACTGGAAATTGAATCATACAAAAAATAATGAGAAACAAATTAATACAGAAAAGATTAATAATTTATAACGAACAAGTATTACATGTGTTCAGCTCAATAAAGATGAGTGTGAAATCAAGAAAATTGTAATCAAAGATAGTTCATTCTATAAAAATAAAAATATATGGGAGAACACTGATTAGAAGAGAAAATTTAAATCTCCAGATATTATTTATGTAGCTTATTGGAAGTCACAAAGTATGAAGAAAATAAAGTGTGCAGTTCCAGTGGCCAGAAATGGCCAAGGCATTTGTAATTGACAGCTGTTGGTTTTGCCTGCTCAGCTCTCATTCTCACTTTTCATGTTAAAAAATTCTAACTTGGGGGTGGGGAGCATTCTCTTTTTTTCAGCTTCGGTAGCCCAGGTGCTATGATGTCAGTCCTCTTTTAGATTTGGGCAATGTGAGCCCAGTAAATCAGTCTTATGTCCCTGGCCACAAGGATTTCTTCAGGATTAGTATCTGATCCAAGAGAGAATAATCAGAGGAAAGAGGAAACAATCTCCAGCTATTGGAGTTGCAAGAGGGTGGGAAGGAGCCAGACTCAAGCTGCTGGCATAAACCTGGTCGGCATAAGTGGACAGCCAGCTTGACAACTCCACCAATACAAGGCAAAACTAAGAGATAGAGAGGGCAAGACAAAGTTCTGATGATGTCATATGGCCCTTCAGAATCCAGTTATGCCTGATCTTTGACCTTTGTTTTTGTTTCTCTTACAACTCCAATCCCTGAATGATGCAGGACTCCTGAGGGAGGTTGAGGCATTTGGAGATGAGTATCTTGCAAACAGACTTTCTGCTAACGTCTATATTTGAGTAAAACCATTAAGAAAATGTTTCATAAATTGTTTAATTTTTGTGATGTCCCTTAATTTAAATGTCAACTTTGCAACTATGTCCTCTACAGGGATTTCAACAAATGGCGGGCTGAGGGGTAGCAGGTGGAGAAGCATACATATTAGGATGTATTAGAAAAATCTTCTTTGGATATATTGATTCACCAGATAAATGATCTCTATTTTATATTTTAATTTAAAAAAACAAGTCATCTTTTCAAATTAACAATTCCAGTAAGAAGTTTTGCATCTTATTTCTATCTTTGACAAAAATCAAACCTATAGAAAAATTGGAGGAATTTTACAATAGGTTCATATGCAACCAGTACATAGCTAGATTTACACATCAATATTTTTTTTCAAAATTGTTTTCTTTCTCTAAATACATGGACATATTTTTTTTTCATTTCCTGAACCATTTGAAAGTAATTTATAGCCATTCTATAATTTCTCTAATGAATATATTGGCATGGATCTCTTAAGAATAAAAGCATTCTTTCATATAACCACTATATCAATGTCATATCTAAAAAATTAATGCTGTTTTAAAAATACGACCTAATATGCTGTCCATATTAATGTCTTAATTGTTCTTAAAATTTTTTAGAATTTTTTTGGTAAAACTCCAGGTTCCAATTTCAGTTGGCAAATTATATTTGTTCTTTTTTGATCTCTTTAGTTTCTTTCAATGTTGAACTGTCCCTCTATCTTTTAAATTTCTCATAATATTGATTTTTTTTTAATAAATCCAGACCTTTGATCTGTTAGAATACATCACATTCTTGTTTTTTCTTATTGTTTCCATATGAATAGATTTAGATGAATAATTTTGGCAAGAATAGTATAGAGGTGTTATTATATGTTTCTTACTGTTTCACAATAATAAGAACATTGTATCAGGTTGTCCTATCATTGATGATACAAAGTTTGGCCACCAAACCATTCATTTGTAAAGAGCCATTTATTTGTGTTAGTAATTAATAAGTAATCTCTTGTGATATATCTTGAAGAGGTAGAAATATCCTTGTTTCCAAAAACTTTTCACACAGCGGTTTCAGCATCTATTGATAATGCTTCTCTGACTTAATTTTTACATTAGAGGTTGAAATGTTTATTTTTCTGTCATTCCTTCCACATTTATTAGCTGCCATTCATCTGTGAATCCTTATCTCCATCCCTTCATCATTTCCATTTTCTTTATACCCACCTTCATATTAACCATTTACATTATTTACTGTTTAGCCTTTTTCTGTGTGTGTAATATATTACATATTACAATTATATATGCATATATAAGAGGGTATACACGTATATATATTTTCTTATACAAAGGGTATCATACTATATAAACTCTTGATGTATCTGAGTTAATTCAAAGTTAATTTCAAAGTTAATTACCTTTTTATTATATGACTGAATAGTACTGCATTGTGTGGCTGTTCTATATGACTATATCTTCTATGAATGGGTATTTAATTCTTTTTTTTTAACATCTTTATTGGAGTATAATTGCTTTACAATGGTGTGTTAGTTTCTGCTGTATCACAAAGTGGATCAGCTATACGTACACATATATCCCCATATCCCCTCCCTCTTGCATCCCCCTCCCACCCTCCCTATCCCGGTATTTGGGTTTTATTCGAAATTTGCTAATTCAAATAATGGTGCAATGAATAACCTAGTGTATTCTTTATTTTGTATTTGCAGATATGTATATACAAGGTAGAGCCTTAGAAGTAGGATTTCTGGATCAAAGTGCAAATGTACATGCAATTTTGTTAGATATTGGCACATTGTGTTCCACAGAATTTTCACCATCACACGCATAGCCTCCCTCATTATCAACATCACTCACCAGAGTGGTACATTTGTCACAACTGATGAACTTATATTTGACACATCATTATCACCCAAAGTTCATAGTTTATCTTAGGGTTTACTTTTGGTGTTGTACCTTCTATGGCTTTGGGCAAATGCATAATGACATATATCCATTGTTGTAATTACATACAGAAAATTTTCACTGTCCCATAATGTCTTCTTTGCTCTGCCAATTTATCCCAACCTCCCCAACCCCCTGCAAGTACTGATCTTTTCATCATCTCCTTAGTTTTGCATTTTCTAGAATGCCATATAGTTGGAATTATACAGTATGTAGCCTTTTCAGATTGGCTTCTTTCACTTAGTAATATGCATTTAAAGCTCTTCCATCTATTTTCATAGTTCATTAGCACTTTTGTTTTTAGCATTAAATAATATCCCATTGTCTGAATGTACCACAGTTTATCCATTCACTTACTGAAGGAAATCTTCGTTCTTTCCAAGTTTTGCTAATTATGAATAAAACTGCTATAAACATCTGTATGCAGATTTTTGTGTAGACATAAGTTTTCAATTCATTTGGTTGAATACCAAGGAGTGCGATTATTGGATCATATGGTGAGAGTATTTCTAGATTTCTAAGAAACAACCAAACTGCCTTCCAAAATAGCTGTACCATTTTGAATTCTCACCAGCAATGAAGGAGAATTCCTGCTACTCCATCAAACCCTCATAAACGTTTGTAACACATGAGAAGCATAAAGAAGTCCTAATATGTAATCCTGGGAATAGGTACAGAAGCATAGATCATCCCAAGATCATCTCCTCCATTTGGAATGGAGAAGAAACTACAGTTAAATGGATATTCATGTCTTGGCAATGGCTGACCAAAGAGCCTCATAATCATTTATCATGATTATCAGCAGCACTGGGCATTTAGTGCAGTGATCTATGCTTTATTGATCCCATTGTCATGACTTAGGCACAAGTCAGTGGTTACCATGGCCCAGCAAGAAGTCCCGGGTTAGAGAATATGTGATATTGCTTGTGAGAGAGCCTCACCTGGGAACTCCCAGAATGATTGGGAGAATCCTGAGTGTTCGTATTCTGCAGAGTGGGTGCATATGGTGCAGAGGAATACTATTTTATAATTTTTGATTTGAGTCACTTTTTCTTAGAAGAGAGAAAATGTTATATAGGAATATCCTTGAAATAACACTAATGTATTCAAAATTCTTGCACGAATAAAAAATTTAACTACTCTCAGTAACAAAGTAGTTCCAACTTATCACAAAATTCCTGGACACTTGGGACAGTGTCCTTAAGAACCATTGTTCTAGAGAACTGATTCTCCATTGTTCATATTTGGCTCTCAGTGCTTCACAAAGCGCCTGTCATGTGAAGGGCTTAAATGTTTTAAGCACATACATTAGGACACTTATAGATGTAAGTCATTGAAAAATCAACTCAAACTGACTGAAGTAAAAGGGGAAACTCATTGGTTTCCAGAACTGAAGAGTCTAGGAGTAGCACTAGCCTCAGACAAAACTCTATCTGGCTACTCAAATGATATCATCAGTTTTTTTTTCTCTCTCTCTCCCTATTTTATTTGTTCTTTTCTCCATGTACTGGAAGATAACCAGATAGCCAGAGGGCTCTGATTTTCCCACATACTTATTACTTAATAATTCTCATCCTGAGAAATGGAGCCATGACAGACCTTTGTTATGTGCCTATCATAGGGCAGAGAGTGGGCCGGTGACCAGGACTAAACAGAATTTCCATTGAGTATCAGAGTGTAGGTTCCATAACATATGTTACACCAACCAAAGATATTGTCCTGACACTTAAATGAACAATAGAATTTACTTGTGTTTTATCCTGGATTCATAAAGTAAGTGAAGAGCTTTTAAAAAGAAATTGTCTTCATCAATGATAGTTCTGCATAAAGAACCCAAAAACCTAAAGAAGGAATTAAAAAGGCACTAAGCTATGCATTAGGGAAATAACAAAAGTATAAATTATTAAATACACTGTAGATTTTGTATTTTAAATAGCCAGATTTATGACATGGAGAGTTTGGGAGAAAATTATTAAAGTAATCTTTAATTCCTATAAAGAATTTTTAATCTATGTTTTAAATTTCAAGAAGGTCATAAAATATTTAATATTAGAGACTTAGTCGATTGACTCAAGTCATTTCTCAAACAATTTTAAAAGACTAGTGTTGAGAGAACAAGATTATTTTACCTCCTTTATTAATGCATTCGGTTTTCCTTATTCTTCATAAAGCATATTAAAAATGGGGGAGAAAAAAAGATTTGTAGTCATGTACTAAATTCAATACAGTACTGTAATTGCAGATCAATCTTGTTCTTAATAATAACATATGGCCTTCTCTAACAGTATGAACTTTAGGCATTTTATTAACATTCAAATTTCAAATATAAATGACTATTAAGAGTTTGGTCTCAGTTGAGGGAATCCAATCTGCAAGATTTTATTTATAAGATCTATCTTTACAACATTTATAGCATAACTTTTTTCCATAAAACTATTAACCTAAGTTTGTTGTATATTTTATTGTTCTTTCTCCAAGGCAAGATTTTATTCTAAAGGGTATGTATACAAATATCAATACATGAACAGACATTAGTATACATCAAGCAATTGTCAGAGTAAATGCTGTCAAAGAAAAATCCATCACTTTCAACAGTACTTATGACTAAATCTATTTTTAATGATTAAACGAATCTTGTTTTTTATACTATCATATTTTTTCTAATATTTAGGTTCTCATACATGAAAATAACTTATCTAAACTTCTTTGTGTACTATTGATTGATTGATTACTTGCTTAACCCAGAGTCATGTTAAAAATTTTAATGGGAAGAAATATACTAAGTCCATCATTATAGGTATAAGTATGGTCTACATATTTCTGGAATTCATCAGTGACCTCAGTTTTTAAAATGTACTAACTTCATCCTTAACCACTGGTAAACTTTCAGATGCTAGAATTTACATCCAGGAGCTCTTATACCCTTCCTTCTCTGTTCAAGGTATAGACAATTCTGATTTTCCTAGAACTTCATTGCACGCATGAACTTCTATGCCCTCAAAGACACAACCTGGCTACGTTGCACTACAGTTGTAGCTCACTCCCTCTCCCACATTCAGCACCCATCAATTCATGGATATAGACGAGAAAACTTTGTTTCATCTCACCTGACATACATTCTCTCTCCTCCTCTGCCCCTAGCCCTATGTTGCTGCTGCTTATACTTTACTTTCCAAGATTTCTGAAACTCCTCACATCATGGGGCAACCACGACTTGCTTAGTCTGTTCTCAAGTTTTGTCTACACATTCTTTTTTTTTTTTTTTTTTTTTTGCGGTACGCGGGCCTCTCACTGCTGTGGCCTCTCCCGTTGCGGAGCACAGGCTCTGGACGCGCAGGCTCAACGGCCATGGCTCACGGGCCCAGCCGCTCCGCGGCATATGGGATCTTCCCAAACCGGGGCACGAACCCGTGTCCCCTGCATCGGCAGGTGGACTCTAAACCACTGCGCCACCAGGGAAGCCCCTTGTCTACACATTCTTAGTTTTACAATTACCAGAGGTAAAGGACCTTCATTCCTTTTACTAACAGTTACTATATTATTGCTCTCTTTCTTTAATACTTTGTTCAGCAAAAAGTAATTTTCTTCTCGTTTCAATCAGTCTCCAAGGCTCTATTTTCAGTTCTCTGTGTCCTTCATCCACTCTATGGCCATTTTAAGTTTTGGCTTATGATGTACTGATGAGTCAAATGGCAGAATAACATTTGGTGTCAACTGCATATGTAAGAACTCATGGAATGAATAGGATTTTAACCATATAGCCATGCAGGATCCCCAAAAGTGGGTCCTTCTTAGCACCTTCCTCAATTGGGACAACTATACTTTCAAATCTGAACTTTTTGTCAGAATGTGAAGATTGGTGGGAATATTTGAATATTAATAATATACTTGAGGAGTTTGAGACTAAATTAACATGAATCATATATGATCATATTAGAAAGCTTAACACTATTTTACTGTTCCATTATGATGAGTTATTATATAACAGGAAACACCTAAGTCTGCCACAAAATTCCTGTACAACAAAGGCTTATATCTTCCTGGTGCCGTTTTGCCCTTCAGAATGATTCAGAAGTTTCAGAACTGTTTGGGCCAGGCCAGGCCCTGTTATCCACTTGAAAAATACCAAACACACTAAGAGTTTGGGTTGCAGTATATGGCCTTTTAAAAATTTAATTAGTTATGTAATTTCTCTTGAGAAAAAAACTGGCTTCTTTCAAATAATTATAAAATATATGGAGGTAAGGAAGAAATTACCCTTAACTCAGAAACAGGGATAATAGTCCTGATAAAATTCACAAAGAAAGAGGCTTCTTGCCCTTGTGACTCCAGGAAGTTCCATGTCTTCCTTCTTTTTTTTTTTTTTTTTTTTTTTTTTTTTTTTGTGGTATGCGGGCCTCCCTCTGTTGTGGCCTCTCCCGTTGCGGAGCACAGGCTCCGGACGCACAGGCTCAGTGGCCAT
>NC_041223.1:63620492-63633328 GCF_002837175.3 Physeter macrocephalus
TTTTTTTTTTTTTTTTTTTTGTGGTATGCGGGCCTCCCTCTGTTGTGGCCTCTCCCGTTGCGGAGCACAGGCTCCGGACGCACAGGCTCAGTGGCCATGGCTCACTGGTCCAGCCGCTCCGCGGCATGTGGGATCTTCCCGGACCGGGGCACGATCCCGCGTCCCCTGCATTGGCAGGCGGACGCGCAACCACTGCGCCACCAGGGAAGCCCCATGTCTTCCTTCTTAAATCACTTTCAAGAGAAAACACATTTCCAGTTTGATTGAGCAGAATGTCAAATACTGATGGAACTCTGAAGTTAAGTAGTGGGATTACTGTGCTGAAGGGGCAGTGCCCAAGTATTGTCCACTGTTGCTTATTCTTCATCCATGCAGTGAGCAGAGCTATGTAAGGCCTGCCATCAGCAAGAACCATGAATTGTAACTCTCTTATTTCACTTCTAGCCCACCCTCTTCCAGGGAGGCGGTTTTTCAAGAAATTTCTATGCATATTAGTCATCTATATTTCTCTTTCTCCCCACAAGTAAAGCAGAGCCTGATGGGTCCAAGATTTAAGTCTTAGTAAATGAGTAAAACCCTTCCTTGACTATTATCCAAGAGCAGCCCACACCCCCAACCTAGAAGTATGCACAGAAGTTTCCAAAATTGAGTAGCTTTTGAAAGTGGTACTTTGATTCCTATTCAGCAACTCTTCTCTGTAAACAGCTCCTTTAGATTCTTGCATTGAAGGTGGGGGCAGAAAGGGAGGTAGAGTGATGGTTAAAGGTGATTGGCAGAGTAAGATTCAGGCATCACTTAGTTTTAAGCCACAAAGCCATCATTTACTGTCAAAAACATCACCTTTAATGGCTTACATAGAGCAACTGGTGATGATGAATGTCAGTTTGAAGTACAAGTCAAGCATTTTGTGAGAAGGGGCACTAAAATACAAAGGAAGCAACAGAATCTGCTTTCAAGTGCTCCAGAACCATGAAGAGAAAAATGAGATATGAAATAATTATGAAAAATGTGGTGACTAAGCCCTCTTGAAACAATGATTTCCTAGTTTCATTGTTGTTAAATGTATTTTAACAAATGTAAACATATTGTCAAATTCTCCTAAAATGTGATTAATTTTAATGATCATAAGTTAAGAGTATTAACTGAAGGTTATTTTAACCAGAAATAGGTTAAACAGCATACCTCATAGGTCCTTGTAGTTTTAGTCTAATCTCCTATGGCTTTTTTTTTGTTATATTCTTTTTCATACTCTTTTCCTTTATGGGTTATCACAGGATACTGAATACAGTTCCCTGTGCTCTACAGTAGGACCTTGTTGTTTATCCATCCTATATATAATAGTTTGCCTCTGCTAATCCCAAACTCCTAATCCTTCCCTCCCCTGCATCTTGGGTCTCCTATAATTTATTTATCTAAAAGTGAACTCTGAGAACTGAAATATCTTTCCATCAAGAAATCATGCTTGATTTGTATGTGGAATACTATATTTGCCAATGAGATAGAGTGGACTAATGTTTTATAGAAGGGTCTATGAGTTGACAAAAAGTCTGATACATGACCATTGTGAACATATTTTCACATTACATTTCTCTCTACCTGTTGAATGTCCATTTTCTATATAAAATAAGACTATTTTAGGTATATTGCATATTTGATGATTTAATGGACAAATTTAATATCACTTGTACGTCAAATCAGGTGCTGACACCAGAGAACACTTGGAGAGTTGATATTTGACAGATTCTTAAAGAGAAAGAAAATTGAAGAAAAACTAACTTGAAACAGCAATATGGAAGAGAAACCCTAATCTCAAACTTCAAGAGTATTAGTTCAGATGTAATGAGTTTACCAAAGCCAAAACAAAATCAATACAAACAGAACATTCAAGTGACAGTAGTTACTGATTTTAGCTTCTCTTGATCATATTTTGCATCATAATTTGCACCAGCTTAGTATGCTGGGTATAGGTGTGCTGACATAACATATGCTTGCCAGGTTGCATGGTGTGTGTATATATATATATAAATATATATATATATACATATATTTATGTATATATATACATATAAAATATATATATATATTTGTTTGAATCCTACAATAAACCTGTCAGCAAAGAAATAAAAGGAACAGGAACTGGAAAATATCCAGCCTGGCAGACTGTCTTGCATCTGCAGGAATAATAAATGTCAACATAGAAACTGCTAATATTACTTGAGCACTTACTATACGCTAGAAAATTATATCAATTCTCTCATTTCATTCTCATCTCAGCTCTATAATTTAGATACATTCATCTCACATGGAGAACCTGAGGCTTTTGGTGATGTGATATTATATTGTCCCATCTGGGCCACACATAGAGGGAGTGCTGAAGCTCCAAAGACTTTTTTCTTAGTCAGCATGGGTACCACCACCCACACAGACACCACTCATTCTGCATTGTCATCAGATGTCTTCCTAATAATCAGAATCCAATGCAGGCCTCAACTCTTATTGCCTCAATTTTTTTCTGAATTTCTTTCTGTTGACATCTAAAGGGAAGAACTGAGATTGTAAAGGTGAGGGAAAGCCTTTAAACTGAGAGGGTATGGGACTTCCCTGGTGGTGCAGGGGTTAAGAATCCACCTGCCAATGCAAGGGACATGGGTTCGAGCCCTGGTCTGGGAAGATCCCACATGCCGTGGAGCAACTAAGCCCGCGCACCACAACTACTGAGTCTGCACTCTAGAGGCCGCGAGCCACAACTACTGAGCTCATGTGCCACAGCTACTGAAGCCTGCGTGCCTAGAGCTTGTGCTCTGCAACAAGAGAAGCCACCACAGTGAGAAGCTCGCGTACCACAACGAAGAGTAGCCCCCGCTCGCCGCAACTAGAGAAAGCCCGCGTGCAGCAACGAAGACCCAACGCAGCCAAAAATAAATAAACAAACAAATAAATAAATAAATTTATTTTTAAAAATTGAGAGTTTTTTTTCTTTTTCTTCAGTATCTTGACACTGTAACTAGCCCAGTGATATTTAAAATGACTCTTCTTATCTCCAGAGATATCTGCGTCCCAACAGTAGTAATTCCTTCAATACTAGGTTCATTAACATATGAAATATGTCTACATGTCTCTGAATCTATTTATATTTCCTCTTAATAAACATATTAAAACACGCTGACTGAATCTCTTCTTAAATTAATTCGTAATTTGACCCTCTTTATTGACTAAAAAGCAGTTGAGGATTTTAGCACCACATGCTCAATTATTTCTGGATTTCCCTCAAAATCCACAACAAAGGAATGAGTATTGATTGCCCTTCACTTCACCTCTTTCAGAACACAGCTTTATCATTTTGCACATGTGAAGATTTACCAGATGAGGACTTTACCAGCATTTAGCGTCAATACCTGTTTGCAGCCAATATGAGTTTCCAGTCCATCTAACTCCTTTGCAGAATGAGTCTTGGTAAATATTTTGATTAAATTATTAAGTTCTATGATTTTCTCAATGCATTTATCACCTAATTTTAATTTAGTTTATATCACCTAATTTTCATTTAGTTTATCTTCTTGGTTCTGAATTACTCTTTTTAAGAGGTGCTTTGGGAAACAAAGAAAGAGAACTTAGAACTATTTACTCTCATTAAATTACACATTCATCTGTAAGGTTATCAATACAGAATGTTACATGTCTGTATAAATACATAAAGGAAAACGAATTTGTTGTAATTTTGAATATTTAAATTTCTTTGCTTTGAATTTAAATCCATGGTGACAAGTCATTGTAAACTTAGAAGATAGTTGGTGTTTGTTTGTTCTTTCTAAAAGCAAAGTGTGTCATTTATATTAAACCTCAAAGTGAATGTGATTCAAGAAAACCTTGTAGGAGTAAATTCTGGTTATTTCCTAAAGAACAATAAAGTCATTTCCATGCTTTGAGATATCTACAGTGTTCTTACACTATCTTCTTGTTTCGATTGCAAAAATAGGGGTTAATTTGAGTTTATACATAGCTTAAATATATGGATTATAATGAAAAACTATATTGAAAAATAAACCATCTTTGTAAGACATTGTAATTTAAAGTTGTAGTGAGAATATGCTATAAGATGTTTGGGGATTTTTCATGAGAAAAAAATTGAAGATGCTACCACATACTTGTTAGAATGGCTGCGGCTAAAAAAAAAATACTGGCAATACTAGTATACTGATGAGAATATGGAGCACTTTGTAAGTACATCATTTACTAAAGTAAAGCCCATTCTACCTGGAATATCTAGAGTGGTTATTGTTTTGCTGACTAAATGCTGCTCTCGTATAATATATTATCTTCATTTTACACATGTAGATTTGGAGACATTGAAAGTTTCAAAGTAGAGACAAAGATATGGTAGGACTGTGATGTCAGTACTCATAATCATTCTGTATCTGCAGAGTTTCTACTGCTTTTGGCAGAGGAGATTTGCTTCCTGCAAAGTAGAAGAGTGCCTGGGTCCTCAACATTGCGCTTTGAGCACCACATATAAGCACTGGGTGGGTTGTGCATATAAGAAGGAAAGATACTCATTTACCTCTGGACAAATAGTAACAGAGTTACAAAAATAAATACAGGTGGGTTGTTTGAAGATGGAATATTGAATGGGGTCACAAATTATTTCTTGCCCAAAACAAAGACATCAATGAGGATAATTTAGAAAAGGAGACAACTACCGGGAATAATAACTACCTTTGATAATATCAGAGAGAGCTTGGGAATAAATGGTGGTTCAGGTGATTTTCTGGTAGTTAAGAAGCAAACAGATTACAAGGTAAGCAACCAGTGATCTATGTAGAGCTGGGAATTACAATAGGCAAATATGATAAAAAGAGTTCAACTGGAGGCACTGATGAAATGGACAATAGGGACATTTGCAAAACTCAACACATACAATAGAGTGCTAGGAAACCAAGGTGTGCAGAAGTAAATGCTCTGCCAGGTCTCATTTACCACTTTATAATGAAATAAAATCCAAAGTGACAGATTGTATGAATGGGTTTTGCAGATTGAGCTCAAATGAAATTTGAGTTTCTATACACATTTTACATATTTAATGTGTTTTATTTTGTTTTTCTGCTAAATTAACATGTTAGTATCATATTGTGAGAAAAGCGTTTTGTCCCTTACAAAGTTTTTCTCATGAATATATAACCTGAAGGAATCCCTTTAAAAAAAGGTGCTTGAAATGGTAAAAAGATTTCTGGAGAAGTATATATTTTCCACTATAATTTTGTGAAATCATATTGTACTCTCTTAAGCAAGAAACTTGAATTAAAAACATAAATTATTAAAACTCATTAGGTTTAGGACTTCCCTGGTGGTCCAGTGGTTAAGACTCCATGCTTCCACGGCAGGGAGCACAGGTTGAATCCCTGGACAGGGAACTAATATCCCACATGTCACGTGGCATGGCCAAAAAATAAAATAAAAATATTAAAAAAAAAACTCATTAGGTTTACATTTTAGCAGCATTCATCAATAGTGATTTTTTTAATCTATGTACTTCATTCCTGCATCTACTTCGATAAAGGTGAGTTTAATCCTATTTTATGAAAAGAAAAATAAAGTTCTAAAGATGTTAGACTTTTAGTCAACTTGTACAAGCATAGTATGATCAATGTGAAAATTCTAAATTTTCCGTTTTTATATTGTATTTATTTTTCTCATAAGAACCTAAAATTAAGTTCACTTTTTCATATCCTCATTGGTTGTACATATTAATAATAGAAATATTTTAAAATTTCTTTATACTCAATACTTATTAAAGACCTGTTTTTATTAAGTACTTGAATATGATGATTTGAGGAAATAAATGGAAATATACTAATAGCAATTTGAAATAGTGCTATTTTTGGCTCTTTGCTATCTGTGGATAGCAAATGTTTTATTTTGTTTTCACTTTAAAACAAATGTTAGAAAATTTAATCTAATACCTGCTTTTAAAATATGCTCACAGGCTGTTTTATATTTTTAAAATCATATGGCTTTGTCTGCAGATCTAGTTATTTTGGGTAAAAAATATGCAATATAAGCAGCATGGTTTAGATGTGCTCACATTTGAGGCTATGAGAATACAAACTGTATGTGTTTATAGATTTATTCATAAATCTCTTTATTGGTGATAACTCTGAAAATAGATAAAAATAACTGCAACAAAAAAATTACATTCTTTTAGAAATGGATATTTGATTTTACAGAATACAATACCTAGAATACAATGTGAATTGTACCTCCATCTCTGAGCTTAATGGTAAAATTACAAATGTGTTAAAGAGAGTGAGAAATCAAAAAGTAAAATAATTCCATATATTTAAAAATTAAAAATCATCTTTATAAGAAATTCAGGAGTCAAAAAAATGAGACATACTTAAAACTAAACAGCAATGAAAATATGAGATATTAAAACTTCAGGATGAATCTAAACAGCAGTTTAGAGGAAAATTTACAACCTTAAATGTAGGTATTTAAAATAAAAGTTTTTGAAAGATTGAAAATTATTGACATAATCATTCATATATAAATTCAAGAAAGATAAACAGGAAAAAAGATAAAGATAGTAAATAATGAGGTAAAAAATAATAAAATTTTGAAAATAGCAGTTTTTTGAAAAACTGATCAAATAAACTTTTGTCAAATTGAGCAAAAACAACAGAAACAAATAAGCTAAGAGAAAATGCACAGATAAAAATAACATTTTTTTAACATCTTTATTAGAGTATAATTGCTTTACAATGGTGTGCTAGTTTCTGCTGTATAACAAAGTGAATCAACTATACATATACATATATCCCCATATCCCCTCCCTCTTGCGTCTCCCTCCTACCCTCTCTATCCCACCCCCCTAGGTAGACACAAAGCACCGAGCTGATCTCCCTGTGCTACACAGCTGCTTCCTGCTAGCTATCTATTTTACATTTGGTAGTGTATATTTGTCCATGTCACTCTCTCACTTCGTCCCAGCTTCCCCTTCCCCCTCCCTGTGTCCTCAAGTCCATTCTCTACGTCTGTGTCTTTATTCCTGTCCTGCCCCTAGGTTCTTCAGAACCATTTTTTTTTTTTTTAGATTCCATATATATGTGCTAGCATACAGTATTTGTTTTACTCTTTCTAACTCACTATTACTCAGCCATAAAAACAAACGAAATTATTTGTAGTCAGGTGGATGGACCTAGAAACTGTCATACAGAGTGAAATAAAACAATAACATCTTATATTTCACATATATTAACTCATTTAATCTTCACACACCTAACAGAGTAGAGAGTATTACTATTCTCAATTTACTGTTGCCCAAGGTCACAGATCTGACAAGGTCACACACAAGTCAGGAATTAACTTGGGGCAGTGTGTCTCTAGGGTCTTTTTGCTTAACGGCTATGTTACACTTCATCACTATATAAAATGCTTTTGCTTCCAGAAACTTATATAAGACAATAGTATGAAGCAATTCATGCCAATGAATTTGAAAATTTGAACAAAATGGACTCGTGGCTAGTAATATATCTTTCATAATTCTGACTTTCATAAAGAGAGGTTTTTCTAAACAATTCTGGTTTTTCCCTTTTCCCGTCCTTCCGTCCTTCCTTCACTTTCTCTAGGCAAGTAGGGATGATTTGATAGATAAGTAAATGGTACATTGTCAACTCAGTTCCTCCCGATTCCTCTGGGGAACTGGCCTGATAAGAGAGCTCGTGCTCCCCTCTTCTTAGCAGTGTGGGTCCCAGTGGGGTCTGTCCTCTGGGCTCAGCAGGGCCAGCCTCAGTGGATACACTGACTCCATTTTGTATTTCAATAATAATAAATGTGTTGTTGTTTCCCTCCTCAACCTAATCTTCAAAATCAGCTTCATCGGTAGTAAAGGTGATAGTTGGCTTTCCGTCTGCCTTTATCTCTTGTTTTAGCTTTTAATTTCATAAGAACATGAAGGAATGAGATAGGAGAGAGGAATGTTATATGTTGTTCTCCTCAAATATCAATATTTGGTGCTTGGGAAGATAGAAGGAAGCAGAGTTTTGCAGCAGAAAGATAACCTGTAGAGATGAGGTGTTGGCAGTCAGAACATGTGGCTTTTAAGCCAATGGGAACATTGTTCTATTATAAGCCTTTTGACCTTGGCAGTTTGCTGCAGCCTATGTTGTAGAGTGTAGCTGCTTTATCATGTTTGTGGGTAGATTTAACATCAAACTTTAGGCTTATGGGATTTTCACCCTGGGTCACTGAAACTTATGGCTGATGGTAAATTATGATAAGGACCTGGATATGTACTCCTCTTTCCTAAGCCCTTCCTTTTTAATAAGCCAAACACAGCTCTGAAGGTGTGTTCTGCTGCTTCCTGCTGTGACTGTAAAAGGAATCTGCCCTTGAAAGAGAGGGCTTTGTTTTCCTTAACCTCCTGTGACTAGCAGATAAGTATTTAAGTTTGGCAGTCAGGATTAGGAAGTCTTTTACCTGTGGTTATAAGCTGCATTTTTTAAACTAAATTTTATCAATAAAATAAAGGTGATAATTTTATCTCCCATTTCATTTATTTGATGTATCAGTTCATTCAGAACTCATGTATAGAAGACAACTGATTTGTATTGTTCACTTCTATTGCAGGAAGGGGGACCCCCTTCCAGGGCCCGAGAGTGGGCTCTTGTCTAACACTCAGAAATGAATTGTCTGAGAAGACACACATACCGTCAAAGCAAAAAACTTTACTGGGAAGGGGCCCCCAGATGGAGAGCAGCAGGGCAAGGGAACACAGAACTGCTCTGCCATGTGCCTTGCTGTCTCAGGATTTATGGTAATGAGCTTAGTTTCCGGGCTGTCTCTGGCCAATCATCTTGCTTGGCCCATATGTGGTCCCACTCAGGGTCCTCCCTTGTGGCGCACACATCTCTCAGCCAAGATGGATTCTAATGTGAGGGTTTCTGGGAGGTTGGGAGGATGTATTGTCTCCTCCCTCCTCCTTTTGGCCCCTCCTGAATTCTCCTGGTTAGTTTTCAGAGGCAACACCGTGTTCCTTATTGGGACTTCCTGCTGTGAGACAACTCATGCAAGTGGTTATCATTGTGTCTGGCCAACGCGGGCAGCTTCAGTTCCCTATCACTTTGAACTCCAAAATCTGGTGTATAAGCTGAACTCTTGAGATAAGGCCAAGGAGTAAAATTGGAAGTTAATAAAAATATATGCTAACTGAAGCTTCTGGCAAGGGAGGAAACTTTAGACTTTGGTGATACCTTTATAAAGGTAGAATTTCCTACCTTTATAGGAAATTTCATGTGGAATTTCCTTCCTGGTGAGACTCTTCAGTATATGGCAATTTTTTCCCACTTGGATTTATATACCTGTAGCCCTCAGCAAAGGCATCAGCCTCAGCAATACGCAGGCTGTTTAGCTACGCCCAGGCCTCAGGGCATAGGTAGCTACAGCTTGACATTGGGGCACAGCTTCTCCCAAGCAGAAAGAGCTGTAATGAGCACTACAGTGTAAAGGAAAGATCATCTTTTGGACTTAGAAAAAGCTTGCTTTGAGCCAAAGGAATCTGTGATAAAAATTATTTTGTTTTACTGTGTGACTTATTCAAGTCTGCAAGGAATTTATTAGTGTCAGATGTCAGCAGGCACTATAGATTAGCTGTCCTAAGTCCTTTCCCTATTCTGTTTTTTTCTGACCTGTCTTTAAGGTCTGATTCCTGTATTTTGTCCACGGTCTCTAGTGTCACTTGCCACCAAAAGACATCAAATTAGTTTTGGATGTGTTAAGCTATAAAAGTCTAAGCATTTCAGAAATCCAACCTACAGCTTTCCTCATAAAAAAGGATTTTATTAATATACAAATGAAAAGGAAGAATGGGGCTCCTTATAGTGAAGAAAGTATAACTTAATGACACAATTAAATTATCACAAACCCTAAGGTAGAAGAAGCAATTAACAAGGCTTGTACATGTAATGGTGTGCCTTCTAGAATCAAGTTTACCCAGGAAATCAAGGAGAAACTGGAATGGTTACCACTGAAACAGGAGCAGTGGAAGAATGAAAATAAGGTAAACTGATTAAATTGGAGAAAGATAGACTTCTTTAGATAAATGTCCGATAAGATAAAGTTGGGGTAATAAAATCTCGAAGGACAGTATAGACTGACATAAAAAGGAAACTTATACCTACCAGTTTTAATTTCTCTAGATGAATTTTCAGTATAGTGGCAATTGGTTGTTATTAGCTTGGAAGTTGTTCCTTGTACCCAGCGAAATCTGAAGAAGAAAGAGGTATAATCTCAGAAAGTGAATTGGGATGACTCTTTTAGGAGACTATCATAGTCTCTAATAAGACTGATGTAGAAACTATCACTTAAAAAATTAGGACAGATTGGGCTTCCCTGGTGGCGCAATGGTTGAGAATCTGCCTGCTAGTGCAGGGGACACGGGTTCGAGTCCTGGTCTGGGAAGATCCCACGTGCCATGGAGCAATTGGGCCCGTGAGCCACAACTACTGAGCCTGCGCGTCTGGAGCCTGTGCTCCGCAGCAAGAGAGGCCACGACAGTGAGAGGCCCGCGCACCACGATGAAGACTGGCCCCCGCTCGCCACAACTAGAGAAAGCCCTCGCACAGAAATGAAGACCCAACGCAGCCATAAATAAATAAATAAATTTATTAAAAAAAAAAATTAGGACAGATAAATGATATGGTTGCATAAAATCTGAACAGATTTGAGAAAAGTTGAGGAAGATCAGAATAAAGTACTCAAAGAATTATTGGGTCTGTTTCAAAGTGTCACAGATATTCTGGGAATGATGCTATTATTTGAGGTTATGCTCAAGGTATTTATAATTTTTGTTCTTTGGATTTTGAAAGAAGATACAACAAAAATGAGCCATATTATATGTACCTGGAATGCGATAACAGGGCAAGGCCTAGCTGGGCGAGATGTTGGTTTGATGGGAGCACATCTATTGAATATATTTATTCATTATTCAACTTAGTAAAGTGTAGATGGGTAATATTTGGACAGTAAATGCTTTTGCCTCCCCCTTAGCTCAATGGCTTCCTATCTCTCACTTTTAGACAATCAATAAGACAATATCTAGAGATGTATTAAAAAGTAAACGTCTAGGTAAGACATCAAATGGGAAAAATAGAAAGCGCTTATATCCTGAAACCAGAGCTTGCCCTACCTGTATTAGAAAAAGTAACATTTAAGAAGCAGATAAATGTAAAGTGTAAGAATGTTGGCTAACACATTCATTAGAGGCATATCTCAAAACCACAGAAAAAGATATAGCAGATATGCAAAACCTAGGGTATTTGAAAGCTGAGGAAAGGCAATATCTTTAGAAGTACACAGCAGTGGTGTTGGTCCTCCTATGCCCTTGGTGCACTGGCTTCAGAAGTATCAAATGCTATTTTATTTCAGGAATCCTGCTGAAACATGTGGGGATGAGAGAGAAATCATTTCTAGTAAGATGAGGATGGCAAGAGGCATTATAAACAGAGGAAGAAATATAACTTTGTCACTAGCTAGATGCCACACTCAACTAAGCAAAATTCTTGAATACGATGAATTGAAAAGAAAGACACCTCAAGTGAAGCCTGAGTGAAACCTGGTGATGAGAGATGGCAATAATGCAAATTTCTACCATTGCAGAAAGTAATACCTCAATTACAAGAGACAAGAAGCATAAGCTAGTGTTCCTTGCAAGTAGGGTAAATAAGCCACTTGTAAACATCTCTCTCAATTGAATTTAATATCTTAGTAAGTGAATCCTGGAAGTTACATAGATTCTGGGAGTCTACTGAAGCTGACACTCAGTTCAAACTCCCTTCCCTCAAACATCATTGGCTTACTGCTACTACCTTAGGCAATGCTAAATACTGGTTTCAGGGTACATAATTTTGCTGGACTAATTGCTTTAAGGGATATGTACTGATTGTTTTCTAAACTTGATGATAGTGGTTTCAATATTGTGAAAATCTTGTGTGTCCTGTAAATCCTCTAGGCTCTCTGAAAATGAGGTACCTCAGAAACTTGGCATTAAACTAATTCTCCTCAAGACCAGAAGGAATCTCATCTATTCCCATGAAAGACAGCCCAGGCTGCAGCTTCTCAAGTATCTTCTGCTACACCTAGGTATTAAGAGCTGAACTGAAAGAATTTACAATTTTTTAATACTCAACAAGCAAGTGAAGTCGATTTTGGATTTTAATGACTTTGAACTTAAGTTTGCAAGGAATTTTAGTATTTGGACTCTAATTTTTCCAATGAAACTTTGTAATTGGAGGAAGTACGTTTGTATTCAATTTTTTGACCCCTCAACTGTTGGCATTTTATTACTAGAATGTTTTAATATTATCATTTGATTTCCTTGAAGAACCATATTAGATACATTGAAAAACATGAGTTAATTTGGAATGGAGAATAGATTCAGTACTAAATTTTCAGCTTTCTGGTCAGATTAACCTTGAGGTTAGCTTAAATAATTTGCTCATTTCAACGACCCATATTCTACAGTGTTCCAAGGGTGTATTCTGCACTGTACACTAAAAGCTTCAGGTGGATCCACCAAAGCTTAGTAGATTACATTCACAGAGTGTCTCTGTGAAGGTGGATGATAAAATTGCCATTATACAGACTGGATCTTCAACCCTTAAGGGATGGCCATGCCCCAGGTTGCCTATAGACTTCATGGTTAAACTTACAGGCTTAAGCAAACAAGTTAAAGAAAACATTCTAAGGTTCTAGAATTATTAGAGAAGTTTAAAAGTCATATTTCAGATTAGACTGTAATAAATCAAAGGTCTTCGCTGTAATATTTTTTTTTTTTTTTTTTTTTT
>NC_041223.1:63633338-63656844 GCF_002837175.3 Physeter macrocephalus
GCGGAGCACAGGCTCCGGACGCGCAGGCCCAGCGGCCACGGCCCACGGGCCCAGCCGCTCCGCGGCACGTGGGATCCTCCCAGACTGGGGCGCGAACCCGGTTCCCCTGCATCGGCAGGCGGACGCGCAACCACTGCGCCACCAGGGAAGCCCCCTCGCTGTAATATTTGGAAGAAGCTACTAAAAGAATATTGCACAAGAATATATGTATGACTAATGTGAAAGGAAAATCAATTTGAAGTCAATATTGCTAAGAGAGCTGGCTAAAATGGAGCCAGGAGGCTATTGAGGAAGTATGACTTATGCACCTGTCAACCTGGATGGAATCTGACCTTTTGACCACTTATTGTCCTAATGAAGGCATCCAAAACATCTGCCAGAAATTCAAGATATTTATTGGACACTTACCCTAAAACAACCCATGACAGCCATCACTTAAGGACAAATATTTCCTTTCTTGTGTCAGCGTACAGCCTCATGGCTTTTGCTTTTTGTAAGTCCCTGACTATTTCTCTTCCCCAGAACACTCTTTCAGTTTTACCCAAATCTGTGTCTCCAAAATTGCAATTCTTAGGACCCCCAATAAACTATTTTCTTGTTTGCCGCCTTCTGCATTTTTTTTTTTTTTTGGTTAACACAACCAACTAATAGAAATATGTATACAAAAATGCAAGAAATTAAAAAGAGGAGCTTTAAACAGATTGATCAAACAGAAACAAAAGATAAAATGGTGAGATAAAACAAAGTATATGAATAATAATATGATGTAAAGGATTTAGTATAAGAAAAATACTAATATTGCCAAACTGTACTACCAAACAAGCCAATTATATATTTCTTAGTAGAGGCACATATTTTATACAAGAATACAGAAAGCTTGACAACAAGAAGAAAGATAGAAGAAGATGTACTATGCATATAGTACCTTAACCAAATAGAGTTAATATAGCTATTTTAATATCGCACTAGGCTTTAAAACAAGTTGAATTACTAAAGATAAAGGACTTTTTGTAATGGTAATGGAGTCCCAATAACTTATCTTCAAAATAGACAAAGCAAAAATTGACAAAACTAAGAGAAATAGACACACGTATAATTGTATATGCAGACCTTAACATATCTCTCTCATTAGCCAACAGAAGAAGCAAAAAAAAAAAAAAAAATCAGTAAAAATATAAAGATCTGAAGGAAACAATGAACAAACTTGACCAAATGGAAATTTATAGAACAATACATTTAACTGTCACCAAATACAAATTCAAATATAGATGGAGTACTAACCTAAATTATCATATGCTAGTCAATAAAGACAGCCGTTAATAAATACCAAAGGATTGAAATGATTCAGAGAATGCTTTCTGAACACAGTAGAACTAAGCTAGATTTAAATGACAGAAGAAACTAGAAAATTCTCAGCTACCTAGATATTAAATAAAGCACTTCTAAGTAATCTGTGGATCAATGATATACATTTCCACAAATATATTTTCTAGTGTACTTATGTAAATATATAGATGTAAGAATATCTTTATTTCTCTTTCTATCTACCTATCCCAGAGAAATTCTAATATATGTCCAGAAAAATTTTGAAAGATGTTATAAGAAAATTTATGTAATTGAAAAAGAATACAAAATAACTTTCCTCTAAAGTAAAATATATAAATACATTTTAAGATGTATAATCAATATTACATAGTGGAATTTATTCAATCACATGATGGGCAACCCCAAAGACATTCCAGCTGTCGGTATACATATTAATAATTTGTCCTTCTGATAACTGGTATGCTCTGGTGAGAGTATCCATCTCTGCTTGTTGAGTTGTTTTAGCTAGTGCGAAATTTACCCTCTCAAGTACTTCATACTGAGCAGTAATAGCATAGCCAGCTTGGAAATTCCCTTTTTTATTTTTACAGTATGACCCATCAACAAACTAAAAAATTAATAAACAGAAAGCTCAACTGAAACAGTTGGGAGACCAAAAGAGGGAGCTCTCACACCCTTCAAAGAAAGCAGAGCCCATCAGGAAGAAGGACTCACTCTTCTTTCCCCGGCAAAGACTCAGCCAATAAAAAGCCAAGGGCCTGTTTACTACAGCTCTCCCAACTTTTCTTTCATCTGTATAAAAGTGTTCTCTTTTCCTTGTGTGGGGACTTGCACACGGCTCACCATAGTCAAATAAAATCTATATATGGAAAAATCATTCCCTTCCATGAAATTCTCCCTGATATACTACCCCAGGTGATGATGCACAGGGCTAAAATCCAGGTCACTGGTCACAAGCCTGAATAGAGAAAGTTCATCCTCACAATCTCCGCTCCAGAAGTCAGAGCGCTGTCGGTGTGGCTGCTACACAAGCAGGGAATGGGAATAAATTCTCTGAAAAATTTGAAATCCCCAGAACAAAAATCCATAATGTAAAGAACACTCCTCCGCCTACCCCCGCGCCCCCCCCAAAAAAAACACAACCCAATGACATTAAACTGATTATCACAACTCCAGTCATGGAATGGTTAGGATTTTAGCAGTAATCTCCAGGTGCTTGACCCTCAACCTGTGTACAAAGCTACATCAAGAGAACGATGCAGAGAATAGCAATAAAAAGTAGAAGAAAGAGTTAGTGTGACTTTGAGTCCTGATCAATATAGGCACCACATCTTATCAAAGTGAATAAATATTTTTTATTTCTTTTTTTTTTCCTTTTCTTTTTTATTTTGGTGACAAGTCACATCTCATATATATTTTGTGTCCAAAACTTCATGAATGGTCTCTTGAGCTCTGGGCTATTTTTTTAATGAAGTATCATTGAAAAATGTAGCCACAATCATTTTAACTCAGTTATTCACAGTTATGGTAAGCTGTTAAAACAATGAACAATTTGTAATACTCTCTGTGTTTTACTTTCTTCATCTGTAATATGGTGATAATAATAGTACCTTAGGATTATGACAATTCAATGACATGATTTATGCAAAGTGCATAGTGCTGTGCTGACACATACGAAGCACTCAGTGAATATCAGGCATTAATATCATTATTATTGCTATTTTATGTATTATTAATCATTCAATTAATCATGCAATTATTTCCTGAACAATTATGTTTGTCAACTTAATTTAAATTTTGGAAATATATACTATTACGTGAAGTGGTAAATGGCAAAGATCACCCTCTCAATTTTTCATCTTTAAAATGTTAATTTTTCAGGAATAATATGTTATCTTTTATGTTTTGAATGATACCTTGTAAAATGAGGGTGTTCATTACTAATATTAATAATATGACGTTAATAAATAACGCTATTGTGATATAAATGTTCTCTGGGGTTCATTGTTAAAGTAAAATAGAAATGTCAGCAAACCTAAGCTCACTCAAATTATGGACTCCCTTGTTTTATTGTATTATCTTTCTTGTATCTGAGTCAATTGTTTCTTTTTTAGAAAACTTTCTGCTTTATTGGTTCTGATAAATGAATTAAATTATTGTGACAGACTTGAATGTTACCACTGGATATCTCTACCATTATCCAAATACAGCTCTTTTTCTTAAAGATTTCTCTAAATAATTTCTGTTGACAACATATACAAGTGCAATTTGAACTGCAATCTTTTCACTGTTCTCTTTGTAAATGAATAATTTGAAAAAAATGTGGATAATACCTGGCATTGAATAATATTTGTAGTTTGTAGGAACTATTAGGTACTTGCAGATATCATGGATTTTTTCTACATATAAACTTAAAGAGGCATCTGACAACATCAGAAAAAAAATCAGATTGAAATATTTATTTTTTTTAATGGTCATCCCAAACATTTGTGTTTTAACCAGCACATAAGTTTTGCTCTGTTTCCATTCTGGAATATTTATCCCTCTGGTGAATTGTAACATGGGCACAGAATGACAAGTATATGTGTGTGTGTGTGTGTGTGTGTGTGTGTGTGTGTGTGTATTTCCATAATACCAAAATACCAATATTAATAGTAGTATTTGATTAAAAATTACCCAGTATATACAAATAAAAATCAGCTGAAACTAAATATATAACATAATTCAAATACCTGTATATAATATATTACAAAGCAAATATGAAATATAAATGTATATGATTATATAATCTACAATGCACAGATACCTACATATAAAATATAGTCTAAATCAAATACAGAAAATTATAAATATATTATAAAACATCAACTACAATATAAATTAATGAATATGTGCAATTAAAATATAACATTGTTTTATAGTAACATATTAGTAGCATATAAATTCCCAAAATAAGCAATATAAAATGAAAAAGTAATTTAACATGTAAACTGAAAATAAAATATTATCTTTAAACAAGTGAATTTAAAAAAACTGTGCATTCAGGTTGCCATGGTTGAGCTGAAGTATCTTTTTGAGCACTTTTTTCCCCCAGCTGGATGAAAGGTCCCTTTATGGCCCCATGGCATAATGTGGCTAAATTTAGTATGAGCCCACTGCAGGCCAAAACCCTGGAGCTCAGCAATCTTACAGTTTCTGCCTCTTGAGTAGCTAGTAGCATAGGCATGTGACATTATACCCAGTCATTCATGGTACATGCGTAAGAGGGAGGATATTTTCCTTTACAACCGCCATTGAATTTTAAGAGATGATTCCCGGTAGCATCAGGTCCTTGCTTGCTGAGCACTATCTTGAACTTTGGCATATAAGTTTGAAGGTGGAAGCTGGGGCAACGCTGAAGGTCTTGGCATAATAACTGGGGAGAGGGAAATTCAGAATTAAGGAACTAGGAAGCCCTGAGGCTAGTGCCTATGGACAGAAGGCAGAATAGAGCAGTGCCTGTTAGAGATGATAGTGGGGCAGAAGGAGACAGAAGAACAGATATGTTGGCTTAATGCTTTAAAGTAGTTTGCTTTAGTGTGCGCTCAGGGCAAACAAGTGACTAGAGTCGAGAAACATGACATATGAATTACCTGGTCAAGTTCTAAGTTTACAACATTAGAACTGGATTTTCATGTCGATGCCATTTTACATTCTTATCAGTGAAGTGCCGAGTTCGTGCCTCTCTCTATTGGGCATAGTATCATGGAAAGCTCTTTGTAAATCAAATTATTTAGAATTTTGTCTCAATTCTGGACATACTATTCTCTCTAAAATTTTTTGGTAAACTTTGAGCTTCGAAGATAAAATTTCCTCAGTCTTTTGGAGCTGATTTGACTTAGTATTTGGGTGCTGCTTTGAGCCAAAATACTTCAAGTTTTGAAATAACTAGTTATGTTACCAGCTACTTAAATCTCAGAAAGTGAAATAATTCAAATCAACACTCCTTTAGGTATATAACATCACCAAAATAAAAAGGAATCAATTATTATATTGATGGTTGCTTAAAGTGGTAGTGTTTATAATTCTATCATTCTCAACATTTATTAGTTGTTTTTGTTGTTGTTGCTATTATTTTTACAAGATGTTCCATTTTCATCTTTTATATTCCCTACCTCAGACTGAAAAAGAAATGCACTTGATCTTGGCTATTTATAAGTTGTGTTTTTTTTTTTAATTAATTTTATTTATTTATTTATTTTTGCTGTGTTGGGTCTTCGTTTCTGTGCGAGGGCTTTCTCTAGTTGCAGCAAGCCTCGGCCACTCTTCATCGCGGTGCACTGGCCTCTCACTATCGCGGCCTCTCTTGTTACAGAGCACAGGCTCCAGATGCGCAGGCTCAGTAGTTGTGGCTCACGGGCCCAGTTGCTCCGCGGCATGTGGGATCTTCCCAGACCAGGTCTCGAACCCGTGTCCCCTGCATTGGTAGGCAGATTCTCAACCACTGCGCCACCAGGGAAGCCCTATTTATAAGTTTTTTAAAAACAAACATTTTTTTCCAGTAAACATAACTTTCCAAGAGTAAATAAATATATAAATATAATAAGTCACTTTGTGACAGAAACTTACTAGTGGATGGTATTTTAAAAGAAATTGAACCTCTTTCTTTTTCCTTTTTCTGTCTAAACACTGTAGGCCATCTTCATAAGAAGATGCCAGCTCACGGTGTCAGAGCAGAGTACAGTGAAGAGGGGGTTTCTTGCAGGTGGGTTGCTTGGAACAAGGTGTTAGACTCTAAGAAGGATGAGAAAGGCGTTTATCTATGGGAGTGGGGTGGGGTGCTGGGTGGAGGGCAGCAGTAGTGATCAGCACACTGGCTATATTGAAGCTCTATACTTTTTTCTAAGGGAGAATATGCACAGAAGAAGCTTTTCTAGTTTAGTATCCTGAACTATAGAAATAAAACAAATAAAATATTGCTTATGACAAGCATGCATTATTTGTGGAGTGAATCATATTGTTTATTTACACCTAGGATAAATATTTATTCTCTACCTCGAAATACATATTTACTTAAATGCATACTTATTGATCACCTACCAAGTTTTGGGTACTTTATATGGGATTGTTTTCTTTAATTATTACAACAACCTTTTTAAAAAATTCCCATTTTACAAATGACAAAAGTGAGATATAGAGAGATTAAAACTTGAACTCTGGGGCTTCCCCGGTGGCATAGTGGTTGAGAGTCCGCCTGCCGATGCAGGGGCAGAGGTTCGTGCCCCGGTCCGGGAAGATCCCACATTGCGGGGGGGCGGTTGGGCCGTTGGGCATGGCCGCTGAGCCTGCGCGTCCGGAGCCTGTGCTACCCTTAAAATCAAAATTTTAGATGACTGGTCCATTAACAAGAACACCCCGCGGGCTTCCCTGGTGGCGCAGTGGTTGAGAGTCCGCCTGGCCGATGCAGGGGCACAGGTTCGTGCCCCGGTCCGGGAAGATCCCACATGCCGCGGAGCGGCTGGGCCCGTGAGCCATGGCCGCTGAGCCTGCGCGTCCGGAGCCTGTGCTCCACAACGGGAGAGGCCACAACAGTGAGAGGCCCGCGTACCGCAAAAACAAAACAAAACAACAAAAAAAACCCCTTGAACTCTGTTCTCAAAGAGATTCTTAAGGGAGGCAGATACATAGCATTTGGTACCATACTTTTCAAAGTGTATTAGGTCGATTTCTATGATGTCATATGGAAGGCATATTCAACCCTGCAATGATTTTCAAACATATTTCTTTAAGCAATACAAGTTTCTTCAAAAGAAGTGTCTGGGTAAGCACCATAAGTAAATCAAATAAAAGAGCTGCTCTGGTTGAAGTCCAGAGGTTCTCAATCCTGGTCACACATTAGATCTTATCTGGGAAGTTGTTAAATGCCTTGGCTCACCGAGCTTCTGGGGGTGGAGCCCATTCATCAGTACATCTTAAACATTGCCCAGATGATTTTACTATACAGCCAGGGATGAGTTGCACTGTAGTGGTTGAAGAGGGAGCATGCTAGGCTGACTGCTGGGTCAGGAGTACAGAGGACGACTGAGGGAGCAATGCTAGAGGATGGGAAAGCAGGTGACACTAGTGTAGCAGCCCTAGACATGGAGGCCAATGCTAATGAAATTCTCAAACAAAGTTTTAATTTATGGTACCTATATACTTTCTATGTAATCCATAAACATATTGGGTATAATACAACCTCCTGACATATGAAAATCACAGACAGATTCTAAGTGTGTGTGTTTAAGAATCTGGAAGTAAAAGACATCTTTGAATGTGTAACAATGCAGAGAAAATCAAGATCAACAAATTAATTGAAATGCTTTTCTAGTACTAAATGAATATAAGAAAACTGATAGGTAAATTGTCATGAAATATCCTTTACTTTCTGTTTGAAAGCTCTGAATCTCTAATGGAGTTCTCTGTTATGTCAAAGAATTTGAATGTACTGTCTTGTTAAATGTTTCCTAAACAGAAGTTAGATAAAGGAGGATAAATAATGAGTAAAGAGCCTGGCTTTTATAACAAATAATCATAGTGTGGAATAAGATACAAATACCTCCCAGCAAGAGCTCTATTATTGAAATTTGGGGGGATAATTTTTAAAAGTCTAGGAAAATATCATTTAGAAGTATGAACAATAAAAATGGCTATACCTGTATTATTCTCAATTAGCCTATGTTTTATCAAACTTTGATTTTGTCTGTGGTTATATATATTAATCATTTTCCCACAAGATGATAAAAAATTTATCCTAAGTCACGAAACATTAAAGGTTAAAAGAATACATTTTAGAGTAAGATAAACCTGGATTTGAATTGTGAATTGTGGCTCTGCCATTTGGAAGTTGTGTACTTTTTTTTTTTTGGCGTATGCGGGCCTCCCTCTGCTGTGGCCTCTCCCGTTGCGGGGCACAGGCTCCGGACGCGCAGGCTCAGCGGCCATGGCTCACGGGCCCAGCCGCTCCGCTGCATGCGGGATCCTCCCCGACCGGGGCGCGAACCCGGTTCCCCTGCATCGGCAGGCAGACGCGCAACCACTGCGCCACCAGGGAAGCCCTGGAAGTTGTGTACTTTTGAAATGGTATTTTATATTACTGAGCCCAGTTTTCTCATCTGTAAAATAGTGTTAAACATAGTACTTACCTCACAGGATTGTTGCAGAGATTGAATTAGCTGACACACGTGAAGTGTCTAAAATAGTGGCTAAAATATAGTCTTCGTCAATAAATTTTATGCTATTATTATGTACTAATTTAACATGGAACAAGGGACTCCATGGGATAAAATATACTCTAAAACAACTAGAATGTTCTAACTGCGTTAACAAAGTAAAATAAATAGAAATCACGATTCTCTGTTCAGTGATCATGTAAGTTCTGGAGACAGAATTTATTCCACATCTCTTTTATTTTACTTGAATCTTTAGAGAATTATTAAAAAAATGGTGACCACTCTTAGGACAAAGTTAGAAAGTAGCCTAGAACCTATAAAGTTTGAGGAATTTGGTCTCTAAATGTAAAGCAGCAAACATTCTAAATATCTTTGGGGAACTGAACTCCCCTGAATCCTTCTCACCAAATTCATATATATTAAATACATCACACTTTTTGTCTAGCTACTTCTAATTTTGATTTTTGCATGTTGCCACTATTACTTTGTTTTGTTTGTGTATAATTAGCACTGTATTAGATATTGTTTAAAACGGTAAACAAATTAGGTGTGGTCTTTTCCCTCATGTGCTTATAGTATAATAGTTAAAAATAAACATTAAAAAAAGGAAGAGCACTGGCTGATAAAAATAAGTGTGGCTAACCTATATTAGCCAGCCAAAACTGTTGTTTGTCTTTTCCCTGCTGTCAGCTGGAAAGATGAAAGAACCAAGGAGGACCTTTATGAGTACAAAATATTCAAACCCATCTGAAAATCTGACATGAAGGATTCTGATCAACCATATTCCAGAAGGGAACTCATGATTGGAAAGCTCACCCAAAGGTCTGAAAAAAACACTGTTCTTTCTACAGTTCAGTGCTCATTTAAGTAAATGCTATGGTATAGATCCACTCAACTTACGTAGAGTCAGTCTAATCAGTTTTGATGCATAGATGCTGTGAACCTGTATTTTGGTGAGACTTACCAATGATTCAACTAAACAAGAAAGGTCCTCATGGGTATTAGGGAAAATGGTGGGAAAGAGATTAGAGACCAAATAATTTCTCTGTTAGAAAAGTTTGGGAAATTGATCACTCCTTAAATTCAGTTTGGAAGTTTAATGTCAAGGTGGTATCAAAGGAAAATTTTCCTGGACAAAGTTAAACAGCCAAGGAAGCCTTTATTCAAGACTACTGCAATAGGGTGGCAGGGCCAGAGCTCAGTCTGAACTCAACTCCACTGAAGTAAGGTCAGGATAGATTCTAAGAGATGGGGTGGGGAGATCATAGGCCATCTATGTTTGCTAATTGGCCTTACCCAATGAAAAAGTAAACACTCTCATATCTGCATAATAAGAAGTCGTGTTACAACATGGGGAAATGTGCCCACATAAATTAAGCTCCTACTCTTCCAGAAACTGGAAGAAGGAAGCTTATTGATTACATTTCAAAAGGATGGCCCTCAGGGACTTGAGAAAGACAGTCCTGGGTTGTAAAACTGACAAGAGGATTTTGCAATGATTTATATTTCAAAAGGGTAGAGACAGAATTTGCAATTACAGATTTTCTAAAGTAAATGCTCTAAGAAAAAGGAGGTCAGGGGCCTAGAGGCAGAAAGAAGCCTGTCTAAAGTTTGGATAACCTGAGAGAAACATTAAGGCCCTCTTGTTTAGTAGGCAATGATAGACAGAACTTTCAATAGCAAAAGAATCTCCCTCTGAAGGGATCCTACAAGGAGACTATCTTAAAACCTATAGAAACTTTGTGAAGTCAGAGATTTTGTGATTATGGTTTAGAACTTAATTAGGTCACCTTTAAAGAGTCCTAAATTATCAGAACTTTAAACTTCATTATCTCACCTCAAAGACTAGTTTTTTTTCCCTCACAAACAAAAAAAGGGACATTCAAAATGACTTTCACTTCAATGAAAGGAATTCTAAAAAATATGTCCTACTTAAAAACCCTATGTGAACATATTAATTTAAAATATTATTTTATCATGTCACAGTTCATCATATTTCAAAAAGGACTTTTTGTTTTATCCAATAATCTAACAGGGAATTTGGTAAATAAGGAAAACATATACTATGCAATTTAGGTATAAAAACTGAGCTCTACAAGACCCTTTGCAAACACTTCCAAAAAGGTACCAGCAGAAATGATTCTTATCCCTAGGTGTGCAATTGAACCACATTTGAAGCTTTTAGAAAACACAAATGCTAGCCTGACCTAATAGACCTTCAGTATGAAAATTTCTAAAAATGAGGTCTATTGTTTTAAAAAATGGTTTTAGTGTATGCTCTGCAGACTAGCATCTCCTGGGAGCTACTGAGAAACACAGAATTTTGGGTTTTGCAACATCGGCTGAATTGGAGTCTGTGTTTTTACAAATACTTGGTTGTTGATATGCACATGAAGTCTGAGAAGCACGGTTTTATAGGAGACTTTGCTGCATAGCCAAGGTGAGAGCCACTCACCAGGTTAAGAAGAAATAGCCTCTGGCACTGTCAAAGCAGCTTCTCTACAAATAGGGATCCTACGCGTTCAACTTTGCTTTCTATGTAAGACATGTCTTTGGCGAAAAATTTTAGCACAGGATTTTGGACCTATAAAAACACCAAAGGGAAGATACAGAGAAAGATGTTGGGATATTCACATTAATATCTGGCAACTTAATTTAAAATTTCAAGAATCTTAAATAAGGATTTCTTTGCAGAGAGGGAGATGTAGGGAACAATCCACCAGACTGGGAATTAGACTCTCCAAGGACTCACTGATTAACTTTGGCCTGGGGCAAGCTACCTGTTCAATTTCTCCAAGTGTACACTCAGATGATAAGGGCTATTATTGCTTCTTTTAACAGCTACTTAAAAGCAAATTAGGAAACCTTAAAGTGACTTCTGCTCTTCTGGGGAGACAACTTTATTAAATTAGTAGTAGATAGAAATAACATTTATTAGTTCACCATATTTTTCTCAGGCTAACAGGAACACTTTGTGTTTAGTCTCTTTCCCTGTTTATAGGCACCTGTGTCTGTGGATGTGTATAAATATCTTGGAATGTAAAGTAAAAGAAGATAAAATTTTGCTCAATAATGATTATTTCAAAATTATTGCTATATTTACTTTTCTGAGATCTATTTTTGAACATCTCAATTGAAATGTTATATTATTTGTCTGACTGTACTTATAGCAGGTCAGTAGAAGCAATTGTCAAAGAAAATATCAAAAAATTTTAAAATTCAAAGAACAAAAATTTCCCTTTGTTTTTTATTGAGAGATGTAGAGAGCTACAAAGAGTGACGTTCCTAATCTTAGGGTGAAAAAATAAGCCAAAAAAATACCAAATTCATAATCTTTCTTGAGTCCATTAGAGTGCTAACATTGTACAGCAACAAACTGGCCCCAAATCCAAGGAGAAACAGGCAAGAAGAGAAAAGATTGGAGCACTAACTTGGACAAGACATAGTCAGACACTCCATAGTAGGAGTTCAGCTACAGTACTTGACACACTGAATGGTGTGCTGTTGAGAGAGATGAACATGTGGGGGCTACAGATATAAGGGATATCCTCATCCTTTTCAGGTTTTTTTCCTACAAACTTCACTGGTGCTCACTCACACAAAAAACGGGAGAATTCTTAGAAAGTCTCCCTCATGGTGCAGAACAGGAGGAGGGGGCAATAGCAGCTGAGATACTCATCCCTTCTCCCTTACTGAAGGAAAGCTTAATCTGCTGGGAGGACAACAAACACTGTTGCCATTAGGGAACTGGTGGAAATTCCCTGCAGGTGAGGGAAAAGAAGAGGAAAAAAAACCCTTCTGTCCCTTGTGGAAGGTCAGCAGAGATACAGCGTCTGTCTAAGACTGAGGCTTTATTCAAACATAGAATACGCCTACCCCAACCCCTACCAGGCCAACAGGCATAGAATAAAAACAATATCTCAAGGGCAGCAGGAAGGATGAACAGAGTACAGAGAATTTTTAAGGAAGTGAAAATACTCTGTATGATAGTATAATAATGGATATATGTCATTATATACTTGTCCAAACCCATAGAATGTGCAACATCAAGAGTGAACCCTAAGGTGAACTCTGGACTTTGAGTGATTATGAGGTGTCAATGTAGATCTATCCTTGGTAACAAACATACCATTCCGGTAAGTGATGTTGATAATGGGGGAGGCTAGGCATGCATATGTGAAATCTCTGTATATTCCTCTCAGTTTTGCTGTGAGCTTAAAACTGTTCTCAAAAATAAAATCTTAAATTTAAAAAGGAGTTCTGCTAGAGACAGACCACCTCTGAGATGCAGTGCAAAGAAAAGACCTAAAACTAACAAGGGAACAGACAGAGAACAAAAAATAAAAATAAAAACAAAATAAAACAAAATAAAAACCTCTGAAAAACTAGCCCCTACTCTAAATGCAAAGTAATTATTTAGAGGAAATTGAAGGCTGTGATGCACTAAGGTAACCATAGCAACAACAAAAAACCCAAACCCAGCCCAACTCTTAATTAGAGTCAATCAAATTTGTTCACTGAAGGCCTTGATGAAAGAAAGGTATGCCCATTTCCAGGTATAAAGCTACTTACCTCAGTCTTTACTATACTACACAAGAAGTCCAGCTTTCAACAACAACAAAAAAACTAAGAAGCATATGAAAACATGAGCTAAAGCGACATCCTTCCAAGAGACAACACTATCATGACATAAAAGTTGGAGCTATATAACAGGAAAAAAAAAACTGTGAATAATAGTTTAACAGTTTTCATGGAAAAGGTAGACAGCATACATGATTAAATGGCTAATTTCAGCAAAGAGATGGAAACTATAAGAAAGAATCCAATGGAAATGTTAGAAATGAACAGTACAGTAACAAAGAGGAATAATTCCTTTGATGGCCTCATCAGTAGACTCAATGTAGTGGAAGAAAGAATTGGCGAACATCAAGATAGGTCAATAGGAATTATGCAAACTGAAACACACACACACACACACACACACACACACACACACACACAATCTGGGTTTCTACTGGTTATAGAATTTTATTTTATCTTTGTTACGTTAAAGCCTGAGTGGTTTTGACATCAGTCTTAGAGGCAAGTCTTTGGCAAGAATCCATTGCTGATGGTTGACTTTCAGGGGCCTGCTTATCAAAATCATTGATCAGGAAGATTTAAAGCCAGTTCTAATGATTACTAATTAGCATGGCTATAGAAAATTATGGGGACTTGATTTATAAATTCTTAATTCTCTGTATGATTCTAATTACTGACTTGACCTAAGATTAAATGAAAAGCCAACATACTTGCAGCTGTTAATAGATTTTTTTTCCCAAGTTTAGCATGGCTGGTCTTTATGTTAAGCTATACTTTTAATTGCCAAATATTTCAATGTTTATGAGATACCAAGATAAACCAAAATAGGCTCCCATTGTAATATCAGATTTTTATTTTTTATTACTATGGGACATATGTCCTGAGGTTATTCAGAAGACCAAAGCCTCTAATATTTTAATCAAATATTGTTTAGGATTCCTCTCTCCACTACTTTATATCACAGACTTAGGCAAAAACATTAATTTCTGTAGTATTATTCCAAATTTACAGAATAATTTCAACTGTAGACATTAAAAATTAAATTAAATGTGAGAAGAAACAGCAAGTGACATTTGATGCATTACTGTGGTGCAGCTTAGTGTGTGGGATTTTAATTTTGAAAATAGTGTAGGAGTGAGTTGTGGGAGAATGAAAATTATCTACTGCAGAAAGAACTCATCTCAAGATAGTGTCTATGTATGTGATTACTTTTGTCAGAAACGGTGTAATTGACAATAATTTGCTTGCTAATCTAATTAACCTATGAACAAATGGTGCAAGAAATTGTGAAGAACTCTGGGTAAAGCCTTGGGCTCTTCTTAATGGATGTTACTGAAGGTACTAAGCACATTTTTCTGAGTCATTATTTTATGCACGGGATAGTGAGAGAGAATCGAAAAATCATTTTTGCAGTAGTTCCGTGTTTAAACTCACAAACAGCCTACTAGTGATTTAAAATAAGATGATAAGTGTTTGAGGTGTGATCATAGGGAAAAAATAAAAACAGGAGGAGTGAGGTACCTGGCAAACTAGCAATGCATCTTGAACTATGTCCTCACTGACCCTTGCTTTCTGACCCTCGGGACCCACAGGTGTTCTACCTGTCTCCACCTGCAAACTCACACCAGTCTTCTCTCTGAGACCAAATGGGTCCTGCCTCAGAAGAGTCCTGCCTCAGAAGAGCTCTGCCTCAGAAGCCAGTTGCCTTAGCATCAAGCCTCATTTTTCTTCTCGACATGCTTAAAATGATCACGTTTTTAAAGCAAATCATCAATACATGCCTGGCAAGCAGGAGTGTCTTCGGAGAACTACAGGACAAGCTATTTTAAATCAAAGCCGTTTCAGAAAATCTTGGATTTTTGATCACTGTATTCATGATTTTTACTCAAATATATATAGATATGCCCCTTCCTTTCTAGCCTTTTTCACCCTTACTCCATCTGTCTGTATATTGTTTCTGCCATTCATTCACAATCTATTTATTTCATCAATCATTCAATAAATATATATTGAGGTCACACTATCCACCACAGTTCCAGGTGTATTTGTAGTTTGCCGTATACCTGACAAATGCCTCCATTTTATTTTCTCCAAGACTCTGCTAAATGCTTCTCTTTCTTGTGGCAGTTCCCATATGCTTTAATTAACATTTATTTCCATTTAATTATTTGCTGTCATCTAGATGTAAACTCCAAGAGAATGAGTCTTATGTCTACCGTTTATTCTAGCTTGTGCCCAGCACAGCCCCTGGTATAATTTAGAGGTTTTCAATAAACATTTATAGAATATATTCTTCTGTAGCAAGACTTGTTTATATTTATCCTAGTTTCCCCAAGTTTTGGTTTATAGGATTCTCAGTACATGGTTAATGGATAATTAATTAACTAATATATCCTAACCTCTGATTATTTAACCAAAAATCCTTGGACTTTTTTTGTAACCGTTATTCTGACCATCTGTTGAATTTCTGACACTTTGCTCCATAACCTCATACTTGTTTCCGATACACTTGCCTGCCAGACCTACATGCACTCCCTACCTGAACGTTGTATCTCTGATCATTGGTCCTTTTAGTTACCTGCAGTTCCTCTCCTAAAACTTCAGAGTTCCATAGCTAATGTTCCTGTTCTGCCTTATCTTACTGTCAGCCAAGTCTTGGCATGATAGCCTCTGTTCATCCTATGCTCAAACCTCCTGGCTCAGGAGAGATATCCTGTCCCGAATCTTGCTCTTGGACCCCGAGTTTAAATGAGGCGACAAGATAACATTTCCTGACTTGAGATTTTGAGTTCGGTTATTTCTGTATTCTTATTGTACTCAACATTTTCTCTAAAATCCCTTTATGTCATTTGTTTCGTTTGGAATATCTATCTTTCTCCTGAAAATAAAAAGTCTGTGGAGGCCAGTGACAGTGCTGTATCTTTATCTCCCTATTTTCTGTTACATCGCTGCCATCTTAGCATTTAGCTCAGTGCATTATTTGTGATAATTGTACAATATATAGGTAAAATAAAAACCAAATAATAAAATGTAGTAATGAAATCAAGTAATGAAATAGGGAAAAATTTGGAACATGATAAAGTATTTCTTATATAACTTAACTACTCTCAAATATATAAATTATTTACAAATCCACATTATTAGCATCTAGTATATTGTTAAGCTTCGGATAGGAAATTAGTCCCATGTGAGTCTTCCAAAATATCTGGGTCTTTTAACTGACTACACCTTTAATTTGAAATATTGTATTATAAATTTCAGACCACAATTTCAGTCAGGATGAAATTATCTGTAGACCCTCAGCTATTATTGCTACCTAAAGATGTACAATACTGATATATAATGTAGCCAATGCATAATATTATTTTACATTTGTAAGAATATTTATAGTTTAATAATCATCTCCCTGTACATTTCTCATTTAATCCCCATAATAGTACTGTGAAGTAAGCATATTATCTCTATTTTTGGGTATGAAGCTTGGAGATGTTATAGTGACTTGCCCCAAAACAAAACTCAACTCTTTTGGTGTTATCTTTTGTACTTTTTCCAAAATAAAGATGTCATCTTCTGTTTTGAAGTTCAGTAGAATATGATTGGCTAACTCTTTGGGTTATTTTTTAATTTAGAAGAATTCGTTATCTTTGGTAGGTGAAAGCATGATACTAATTTAGATTTGATTTGGATCTATTTGATTCTTGGTCTATTTTAATAATTAAAAAAATTACTTTCTACAGTAAGTTTCTGAATTATTTTAAACACTCAATGAATATTGTATAATGATAACAACCTATCAAAACCAAAGTAAGTATCAGAGCTGGAAAGATCGGAGAGTACCTCTAGACCCATCGTGGTTAATGACTTACAGACACTCTGTTCATTGAGACAAGATTTGCAAATGCAATTTACTTAGCATCTGATGCATTTCTCTACATGATGTTAGAAGTCATGGAACTATAAATAAATCTTAAATGCTGACTATACCAGATGCTCCAGGCCTACCTCCTGGTCAAATTGTACAATATTCCCAACCATTTCTGCCAGCAGATGTTAACACCACATGCATTTACTCACATTTGTATTAACCTAAAAGATGCCCCAAATAAAGGCATAGAAAAGGATGGGTAAAACTCATGAGGTGAATCTGTTTTACTTATAATGCATACAGTTAGCTTTCATATTGATTTTCCAATTATGAATTTTGATAGTATATTTGTATTCAAAATGTCATGTGCTTTTATGATTTGTTTATTATGTATGTTTGCATTTGTACCTTTAACTCTCAGTGTGTAAATTTATATTTATAAAGAAAAAAGTGGAAGAAAAGGAATAAAATGATAGACATTTGGATTGCTCAGCAGTTTGTGAGGATATCGATACATATATCTACATTTAAAAAATGAAATATCACAAATACATCACTTAATATTTGCCAACTTCCTGTTGCAGTTTGACTTTTAAAATACTATTTAATCCGGCTTCCCTGGTGGCACACTGGTTGAGAGTCCGCCTGCCGATGCAGGGGACACGGGTTCGTGCCCCGGTCCCCGAAGACCCCACATGCCGCGGAGCTGCTGGGCCAGTGAGCCATGGCCGCTGAGCCTGTGCGTCTGGAGCCTGTGCTTCGCAACGGGAGAGGCCACAACAGTGAGAGGCCACACAGTGAGAGGACCGCGTACCGCAAAAAAGAAAAAAAAAATACTGTTTAATCTACAAATATTTTTCTTGTTCATAAAAAGAGAATTATGACTCACAATCTCACCAACGCCTACATTTTAGGGGTTTGGCTAAATGAGGAAATATACATGATGTATAGTGATTTTCTTGTTTGCTTTTAGCAATCTTAGAATTTTACATGAAAGTTTTAACAAAAAGAGGCTTTGTAAAGAAAGAAGCTCAAATGCTTTTATTTCTCCAGTGTGCCCAGCTCACATGTAAATTTATACCTGAAAGTAAGTTTAGAGCGTTTTCTAGACCACATTCATTTTACGTTAGGAAATGAAGACCCCCCAATTTAAAAGATTTTTATATGAATTTTCCAAATTCTCAGGTAATGGTAGTTGTAGAAGGTAAAAATTTGTACCTATTTTTCCTAATATCCTATCCTGAGTCCCTCCTGGTACACTGAAAAGACTCAAGGTTAATTTACTACATGTTAAATTAATCACTCTATGTCATATTAAAAATAATTGCACAACTACTTCTACGACAGTCTACTCTTAAAATCAAGAGTATAAATTCTAACTTATTAAATGCTATTGAACAGCAAGTTATAGTGCCTATTATTTTAATATTTCTATTATAGACATTCTATAACTTAAAATAAATAAAATTATATAGCAATAAATGGGGATGAATTTTCAATTAAGCAATCTGATCAATTAATGAATCATTAAATATCTTTTCAAAATTACACTAGGTATGAAAGACACAAGGTCCTAAATCCTTAAAGAAATTTATGATTTAGTTGGGGAGACAGAATGGATTTATAAAAATTCATTAACTATGCAGAGCTGATAAGTGTCCAATGTATATAATTTGTGTTGAAGTTCATAAGATGTTGGGAAAACCTTGACAGACCTAACCTAGGAAGACTCGGGAACCTTAACTAGGACTTAAAGAGATAATAAGCATTAAATAGGTAAGATGTGAAGATGTGTAGGCAAATGAATTGCGAGACAATGGAGAAAACTCAGCTGAATTCTTCAGTTTGAAGGATGTGTTTTGAGATAAATAAAAATGAACATATTTGCATAACTTAAATTATTTTGTGTGGTGTTTCTTACATCATTCAAAGGCTAGTGTTCCCTTTTATTTGGAGGTGGGGAGGAAACTTGTCTAGCTGTTATAACTTTAAATTGATTTCAATAAATAAAAGATGTATTAAAGAAATTGTCTGATGTCCTGAAGCAAAAGCAATATCAACTATTTGAAGCATCAATTTTTTTAATCACCTGTAAACTTCCTGCAAGATGAAAGAGAGCTTATAAATGCCAATAAATTCAAAATTTCAGGAAGTCTCATACATGCATGTGGGAAAATCCACACTTGAGTGCAAGTGAGGAAGGTATTGATCAGTGACATGTCAAAAAGGCCTATGAGATAACAGTGTACTGTGGCTACCAACAGAATAAATTTGGTGTAAATATCATATTTGGGAAAATTAAAATCACTTATAACTTGTAGAAGAAACTTACACCATGTGATGCCCATCTTTAGGCACAATCTTAAAATTTTATATTTAAATAAAGTATATTTACTTTGTTGAATTTAAGGACCAACAAGAATTTTTATCTGACTGCATTTCTCAGCATTGCTATATTGTTTATGAAGAAGGTTCTTTGATTTGAGAGACAATTTGACATTAATTTTCAATAAAATTTTTAAAAAATATAATGGAATGGAGATAAGACATCCAGGGAGATACCGTGAAATATTTCTTTTCCTAGAAACATTACTAGATTCAGGAACAAATTCAGCTGCATTCCTTAAACTTAGGTATCTATCAACCCTTTTCAAAGGGAATTATAGAAACTAAATGCACTAATGTGTGTGTGGGTGTCTGTCTGTATGTGGGAGAAATTGGAAAGCATTTAAAAAAACACTTTGCATAAGTGATTTTTTAAATTGTAACACTTTCCAATTATTACTAAAAACTAGAAGTACATGAAAGAAAGGAAATCTTCAGAGGTAAAGATCTAAAGACCAATTTTCTGTTATTAAAGAAAAAAATGAATCAACTCAAATTTCATAGAAAAATTTAATTGTATTTTAATCATTCTGCTCATTTACCAATCTTTCATAGACTAAAGAAAAATAATGGAATAGAATATGGATTTTTATGGCAATACAAGTTCTTTGTATGAAATATATGACTCATGTTCCACAGTTTTGAGAGCATGGTAAGTTTTCTAGTGTACATAACTACAGGAAAGTTTTATCACTTGGAGGAAAAATTTATGACGACATGCTTTCAAGAAATAGACTATATTCAAAAGAAGAATTGAGAAGTAGGTTGTCATCAGGTGATGCACATTAAAAACTATAGCAAAGAGTGTTAAAGAGGCAAGAAGATGAAGAATAAAGTTATAGTCTGTTGTGAGTCACAAAGATATCAGGTAAATTAATGAGACTGAATTGTAAGGAATTAGGAAGTAGAACTTAAAGAGGCATGAAAAATAAAGAAGTAATATTAACCGAGGGGGCAAAACTATTCTGCAAGAGAAAGAGAGGTATCAGGAAATCAAAATCCACACCTGTTCTGCTTAATGCATGTGATCATATCACTCTAGATTCTGTAAACAATCTGTAAACTTATTCAAGCAGCCAATACAACATTCTCCCTAAATGTAATCAATCAATTCTCTACTCAACTCTATTGCATAGTAGGCATGTAGACACAGCATTACCTAAACTATTATGAAGGCATTTGCACTTTTATTTGATCATGAAAATGGAGATACTTTACACAATGTACTGTTATAAGAGAAAAAAACAAAGTTGGTGGACCTATGAAATGGAGAAAGTCATTATTGGACTCAATCATTTTTACAGAGAAATGACTAGAATAAAAAAAAGGAAGAAATGAACACCAAACACTCAGTGTCCATCCTGCCTAGAATGTGAGGCTTCCTCAGGTTTTCCAGCCTTAAAGATAGTTTATATATTTTGAAACTCTATTAATGTGTTATAGATATCATTAACATTTTAATTATTTGTTAGTTTTGGATAAAGAATGCATAAAGAAGATGTGGTACATATATACAATGGAATATTACTCAGCCATAAAGAAGAACGAAACTGGGTCATTTGTAGAGACGTGGATGTAGAGTGTCATACAGAGACTGTCATACAGAGTGAAGTAAGTCAGAAGGAAAAAAATAAATATCATATATTAAAGCATGTATGTGGAATCTAGAAAAATGGTGCAGATGAACTGGTTTGCAAGGCAGAAATAGAGACACAGATGTAGAGAACAAACATATGGACACCAAGGTGGGGAAGAGGGGGGGAGGGGTGGTGGTGGTGGTGGTGGGATGAATTGGGAGATTGGGATTGACATGTATACATTAATATGTATAAAATAGATAATAAGAACCTGCTATATAAAAAAATAAAATAAAATTCAAAAAAGTTTCTAATCTAGAAAAAAAAAGAAAAATTAAACATCAATTCTCTAACAAGTTAAAGTTTGGTAACTAAATCAAATATTAGTGCATAATAAGTGAGAAGGTAAGCACATTTATAAAACTTTGTTTTTCCTTTTTTAGAACAAATGAACTGGGTACCTTTATCACCATTTTATAGATGAAGAATTGAAGGTCACAGAGTTTAAGTGGCTTTCTTGAGGTCATAAGCAGCCTTAGGACTGAACCTATAAGATTTGTGTTCTTCACAGTATATTATGCCTCTTCTTAGTGGCTTTATAACAGACTTCAGAGCCTATGGCAGAGTGATGAAGTAATACTTTACCCAAGAAACTATTATCCTATCATCATTCAAAATACAAGTTTGTACATTTAGTCCTGATTTGACAGGACCTTCCCAGGGTAGAGACTTAGAAATGGTTAACCAAACTCTCAAAGAGACTTTTGTATCAAATTTTCAATAATTTAGTAATATATAATAAATCATTTGGCTGTACTCCAAATTGGCCAATTAAATGGGATTGTCTTTTAGGCCACTAGAGACAATTTGCTATAATAAAATAATAAGGTGTAAAATTGTTCCTCTGTGGCCATAAAGAACTGTTATAATTTCCAAAATATGTAAGACATATTTCAGTCAGAAAGTTAAAATTTGTTACAAGAAGCCAGGAAACAATGGCAGGCTTTTGTAAGAGAAGATTTAATTTCTTTAGAAGTATGTAATTTATTTATTCCTTAAAAATATGCTGATTGCCATGACATAGTCATGAGAATACAGTTATCATAGGATTTTTTTTTAACATCTTTATTGGAGTATAATTGCTTTACAATGGTGTGTTAGTTTCTGCTTTATAACAAAGTTCAGCTATATGTATAAATATATCCCCGTATCCCCTCCCTCTTGCGTCTCCCTCCCACACTCCCTATCCCACACCTCTAGGGGGACACAAAGCACTGAGCTGATCTCCTTGTGCTATGCAGCTGCTTCCCACTAACAATCTATTTTACTTTTGGAAGTGTATATATGTCAATGTTACTCTCTCACTTCGTCCTAGCTTACCCTTCCCCCTACACATGTCCTCAAGTCCATTCTCAATGTCTGCATCTTTATTCCTTTCCTGCCCCTAGGTTCTTCAGAACGATTTTTTTTCTTTGATTCCATATATATGTGTTAGCATACGGTATTTTTTTTTTCTTTCTGACATACTTCACTCTGTATGACAGACTCTACGTCCATCCACCTCTCTACAAATAACTCAGTTTCATTCCTTTTTATGGCTAAGTAATATTCCATTGTATATATGTGCCACATCTTCTTTATCCATTCAGCTGTCGATGGACACTTAGGTTGCTTCCATGTCCTGGTTATTGTAAATAGTGGTGCAATGAACATTGTGGTACATGTCTATTTTTGAATTATGGTTTTCTCAGGGTATACGCCCAGTAGTGGGATTGCTGGGTCATATGGTAGTTCTAGTTTTAGTTTTTTAAGTAACTTCCATACTGTTCTCCATAGTGGTTGTATCAATTTACATTCCCACCAACAGTGCAAGAGGGATCCCTTTTCTCTGCACCCTCTCTAGCATTTATTTTTTGTAGATTTTTTGATGATGGCCATTCTGACCAGTGTAAGGTGATATCTCATTGTAGTTTTGATTTGCATTTCTCTAATGATTAGTCATGTTGAGCATCCTTTTATGTGTTTGTTGGCAATCTGAATATCTTTACAGAAATGTCTATTTAGGTCTTCTGCCAATTTTTGGATTGGGTTGTTTGTTTCTCTGATATTGAGCTGCATGAGCTGCTTGTAAATTTTGGAGATTTATACTTTGTCAGTTGCTTCATTTGTAAATATTTTCTCCCCTTCTCCATAGTGGTTGTATCAATTTACATTCCCACCAACAGTGCAAGAGGGATCCCTTTTCTCTGCACCCTCTCTAGCATTTATTTTTTGTAGATTTTTTGATGATGGCCATTCTGACCAGTGTAAGGTGATATCTCATTGTAGTTTTGATTTGCATTTCTCTAATGATTAGTCATGTTGAGCATCCTTTTATGTGTTTGTTGGCAATCTGAATATCTTTACAGAAATGTCTATTTAGGTCTTCTGCCAATTTTTGGATTGGGTTGTTTGTTTCTCTGATATTGAGCTGCATGAGCTGCTTGTAAATTTTGGAGATTTATACTTTGTCAGTTGCTTCATTTGTAAATATTTTCTCCCCTTCTGAGGGTTGTCTTTTCATCTTGCTTATAGTTTCCTTA
>NC_041223.1:63660974-63661799 GCF_002837175.3 Physeter macrocephalus
GCATGGAGCTGGGAGGGCTCTTGTGGACCAGTGTCCTGAGGTTGGTTCTCCCACCTCAGAGACACAGCCTTGACGACTGGCTGGAGTGCCAAGAACCTTTAATCCACACGGCTCAAAATAAAAGGGAGAAAAAATAGAAAGGAATGAAAAGGAAGGAAGAAAGGAAGGGAGGAAGGAAGAAAGGAAGGAAGGGAGAAAGGAAGGAAGAAATGAAGGAAGAAAGCAAGAAAAGAAGGAAGGAGGAGAGGAAGGAAGGGAGGAAGAAAGGAGGGAAGGAGGGAAGAAAGGAAGGAAGAAAGGAAGGAAGAAATGAAGAAAGAAAGGGAGAAGACAAAATAAAGTAGGATAAAGTATAGTTATTAAAATAAAAAATAATTATTAAGAAGAAAAATTTCTATTAAAAAACAACAACAACCAAAAAAAAACGGGTCGGTCTAACCCTAGGACAAATCGTGAAAGCAAAGCTATACAGACAAAATCTCACACAGCAGCACACACATACACACTCACAAAAAGATAAAAGGGGAAAATAATAGTATATCTTGCTCCCAAAGACCACCTCCTCAACTTGGGATATTTCGCTGTCTATTCAGGTTTTCCACAGATGCAGGGCACTTCAAGTTGATTGTGGAGCTTTAATCCGCTGCTTCTGAGGCTGCTGGGAAAAACCTCCCCCTCTCCTCTTTGTTCGCACAACTCTTGGGCTTCAGCTTTTGACTTAGCCCTGCCTCTGCGTGTAGGTCGTCCGAGGGCGTCTGCCCTCCGCTCAGACAGGACGGGGTTAAAGGAGGAGCTGATTCAGGGGCTCTGGCACAGGCCGGGGGG
>NC_041223.1:63663671-63664591 GCF_002837175.3 Physeter macrocephalus
TCTATGTATAGTATCATGTCATCTGCAAACAGTGACAGTTTTACTTCTTCTTTTCCTATTTGGATTCCTTTTATTTCTTTTTCTTCTCTGATTGCTGTGGCTAAAACTTCCAAAACTATGTTGAATAATAGCGGTGAGAATGGACAACTTTGTCTTATTCCTGATCTTAGTGGAAATGATTTCAGGTTTTCACCCTTGAGAATGATGCTGGCTGTGGGTTTATCATATATGGCCTTTATTATGTTGAAATAAGTTCCCTCTATGCCTACTTTCTGGAGGGTTTTTACCATAAATGGGTGTTGAATTTTGTCAAAAGTTTTTCTGCATCTATTGAGATGATCATATGTTTTTTCTCCTTCAGTTTGTTAATATGGTGTATCACATTTATTGATTGGCATATATTTAAGAATTCTTTTTTTAATTAATTAATTAATTTATTTATTTATTTTTGGCTGTGTTGGGTCTTTGTTTTTGTGCAAGGGCTTTCTCTAGTTGTGGCAAACAGGGGTCACTGTTCCTCGCGGTGCATGGGCCTCTCACTATCACGGCCTCTCTTGTTGTGGAGCACAGGCTCCAGATGCACAAGCTCAGTAGTTGTGGCTCACAGGCCTAGTTGCTCCGTGGCATGTGGGATCTTCCCAGACCAGGGCTTGAACCCATGTCCCCTGCATTGGCAGGCAGATTCTCAACCACTGTACCACCAGGGAAGGCCCCAATATTGAATAATTCTTGCATTCCTGGGTTAAACCTAACTTAATCATGGTACATAGTCCCTTTAATGTTTTGTTGGATTCTGTTTGCTAGTATTTTGTTGAGGATTTTGGCATCTATGTTCATCAGTGATATTGGCCTGTAGTTTTCTTTTTTTATGACATCTTTGTCTGGTTTTGGTATCAGGGTGATGGTGGCCTCGTAGAATG